>NC_029773.3:39576712-39593071 GCF_000817695.3 Arachis duranensis | reverse complement strand
CACAAGGGCACACTGCCCTCTAGGAGGGCAACATAAGGAAACAAGGCTTGAGAGGCAACTCTGCCTTGCCCACGACAAGGGTAGAGCACAAAATTGTGCCTTGGATCAAAGAAGATCAAAACCTTGCCCTGCCCTCCACAAGGGCAGTATCGGGCTCACCAAGGGAAGAAAATCAAAGGAAAATGTCTACAATGCTTGTCACAAGAATTGAACACGGGACCATGAGGAAGCAAGGAATTAAGCCTCACTTTGGTACCAAGAAAGCCAAGGAAAATAGCTAGCGTGTGTAGCATCCGAGTTTCGAACTCGGGACGTCAAAGTGGAAACACTGCCCTGCCCTCCGTGAGGGCAGGGCAGCATTTTGTTGTGGCACAATTCTGGTGCACCAAGGCACCATTCTGGCGCACCGCAGCATCTTCTGGCAGCACCAGCAGCGCACCACAGCACAATTCTGGCGCACCAACTTTTTTGAGTCTCGGCCAGCAGCACGCACGCACGGGCAGCACTTGGCGCACCATGCAACTCTACCCTGCCCTCCACAAGGGCAGGGTAGCATCTTGAATGCCCATCACACGCACGAGGCCGCTTGCACAATTTTCCTGCTCTGCCCTCCACAAGGGCAGGGCAGCCTCCTGGAAGCAAATTTCTCATGGGCTGAAAATTAGATTAAAAATCCAATTTAATTCATTTCTTCACCAAATCAAAAGCCCATCCAAATCCCAAGATCCAAGAATAGAAAGTGTATAAATAGGAGCTAGTTTGATGTAATTAGGACCTTTTTACTTAGCTTTTGAATTTTGCACTTTCTTTGAGCTTTGAATTTCTGCAACTTTTCTTGAGAGACTGAACCGAGATTTCAGAGAATTGGGAAGGAGAATTGATCTCTCTTCTTCCTCGTTCTTGCTTGGCCATTTTTCATTTTCTTGTTTGAGTCTTGGGTGTTAAGAATTGAGAAAATTCTGTCTCAATCTCCACTCAAGAGCTCTTTAATTTCTAATTTACTTTTGGTTCTTCTGTGAACCTCTGCTGCATTTTACTTCCTTTATGTTTGAATGCTTATTGCTTCTGATTCAATTTTTGCTCCCTTGATTGTTGCAATTTACTTTCTCTTTGTTTAGATTCTGCAATCCCAGTCCTCGAATCCCTTTTACATTCAAGCAATTTACATTCCTTGCCATTTAAGTTACTGCAATTTACATTTCTTGCACTTTAAGTTTCAGTCATTTACTTTCTTGTTCTTTAAGATTCAGCAAGTTTATTTTCCTGTTCTTTAATTTACTGCAATTCTCCCTTCTCCCTTTATATTCCAAGCAATTTAGCTTCTGTTAAATACAACCCACTCAACCACAACTTGATTCGCTTGACTAAATCAACCACTAAACTAAAATTGCTCAATCCTTCAATCCCTGTGGGATCGACCTCACTCATGTGAGTTATTATTACTTGATGCGACCCGGTATACTTGCCGGTGAGTTTTGTGTTGGATCATTTTTCACACATCAACAACACCAATGAAAATTGAAATTACTCATATCAGAGATGAGAATTTCTTAGTGAGGCAAAAACTCAAACACCTTGGTTTCACTTTAAAACAGAGAACAAAAATAAAAAAATGCTTGATCTAGATCCCCACTTCACTTAATCGTTGTCAATCTAATTCAATCCCCGGCAACGGCGCCAAAAACTTGATGTGCAGAAAACGATCCGACACAAAACTCACCGGCAAGTGCACCGGATCGCATCAAGTAATAAAACTCACGGGAGTGAGGTCGATCCCACATGGATTGAAGGATTGAGCAATTTTAGCTTAGTGGTTGATTTAGTCAAGCAAATAGAAGTTGAGTTGTGTGATTTGTGATCGACAGAAGCTAAATTGCTTGAAATGTAAAGGAGAAGGGCAATTGCAGTAAATTAAAGAGCAATCGAAGTAAAGAAGCTAAATCTTAAAGTGCAAGTAATATAAAGTGCAGAAACTTAGATTGCAAGAAATATAAATGATTGAAACTTAAAGTGCAAGAAATGTAAAATTGCTTGAATTATAAAAGGGATTGGGAATTGGGATTGCAGAAATTAAACAAGAACAAGTGAATTTCAATAAACAGACAAGTAGAAGATGAATTGAATTAAGGTAGATCTCAAATAGAAGAGTAAAAATGCTTTGAACATTTAAGAACAGAAAGTGAGCAATGCTTAATTTGCAGCAATTTAAAAGAGGATTGAAGATTTCAAGAGTGGAAGAGACTAGATAACAAGTCTAGATCCAACAAGAACAATTGCAAAAGAAATAAAGGAAAGTAAATTGCAGAAAGAGTAGAAGATAAAGCAGTGAGTGGAAATTGAAATTCAATTATGCAGAAAATTTAAGCAAGGGATCTCAAGGTGAGATTGAAACAGAAGTTCTCCAATTCTTCACCCAAGATCCAAAATAAAAAGTAAAGAGTGCTCAAGTAAGAACAAGGAAGAAGAGAGATCAATTGTCCTCCCCAATTTTCTAAGAAGAGATCAATTCTCCTCCCCAATTCTCTAAGAACTAAATTCAAAAGTAAAAGTTTAAAATGAAAATGAAAGTAAAAAGGAAAATTCAAAAGTGATTCTAGAGGTCCTAATTACATCAAACTAGCTCCTATTTATACACTTTCTATTCTTGGATTTTGGAATTTGGATGGGCTTTTAATTTGGTGAAGATTTGAATTTAATTGGATTTTTAATTGATTTTTCAGCCCATGAAGAAATTGCTTCCAGGGGGATGCTCAGCTCACAAGTTGAGCTAAGCATTGAGGCCTTGTGGGGATTCCCTTGTAGCATGCAATGTTGGGAGGGGGCACCAGGGGAATGCTCAGCTCACAAGTTGAGCTGAGCATTGAGGCCTTGTGCGCACGTTCCTTCCTTGGACCGTGTCATTTGTTGCGCGCTGCCCTCCCTTGGTCCGTGTCAATTCCTTGTGTGATGCACCATGTGTAGCGCTCTGCTCATCAAGTGAGATGAGCATTGGCTCCTTCAAAGAGAGGTCCCTGGTTCGAGACTTGAGGGAAGCATGCGCTAAATTTTCCTTTGTGAAGGAAGTAGCGCTTCTCTCTCCTCTCTTCCTTGAGGTGTTGAGTTCGAATCCTGGAGGTGGCATTTTGCCAACTTTTGGCTTGTTTTCCTTTGGAGTAGCGCTTCCCCCCTTCCCTTAGGTCATGGGTTCAAACCTTGGAGCAAGCATTGGCAACTTATTTCCTTTGATTTTCTTTTGATGAATGCCCGATAATGCTCACTTGGTGAGCTGAGCATTGTTTTTCCTTTCCTTGTTTCTTTGCTTCAAATTGTGCTCAGCTCACAAAGTGAGCAGAGCATTGAAACATTGCTTCCTTGGAAATTTTTGTTGTGCTCCTTTCATGTGCCACGCTTCCTCATGTTCTTTGCCACACTTTTCTTTTCCTTGAGCCACACTTCTTAAGCCACACTTTCTTCTTTTCTTCTTTTCTTCACCTACAAGAAATCAAAACAACCAATCAAAATATCACCAAATTCACAAAGTTTATAAATCATTAAAAATCAATTAATTTTAGCCCAAACCTCATGATTTAGCATCAATTAAATGGTGGTTTTTTGATTTAAAGAAGTCGTGTATTTTCACTCTAAATTGTTTACTTATAGTGCAAGAAAGTGCATAAAAACTAGTGAAACAAGTGAAATTAGCTTGAAAAATGGGTATATGATGAATTGTCATCAAAGGCCACTCAATGGCTAGAGTCATTCCCCAAGGAAAGCATCAATAATTGGAATGATTTGATGAGCAGATTTCTAGCAAAGTTTTACCCACCTCAAAAGATCATCAAGTTGAAGACAGAGGTTCAAACATTCAGGCAAATGGAAGGGGAGTCATTGTATGAAGCCTGGGAGAGATATAAGGCATTAATGAGAAGATGTCCACCTGATATGTTTAGTGATTGGGTCAAACTCCAAAACTTCTATGAAGGCTTAAATCTAGAAGCAAGGAAAGGACTAGATTATTCATCAGGAGGATCACTCAACATGATGAAGACTGCTGAAGAGGCTCAAGACCTCATTGAGATTGTGGCAAACAATCAGTACTATTACTCATCAGAGAGGCATCATAACTCAGCCCCAAGGAAGGGCGTGATGGAGCTTGAAGGTGTTGATGCTATATTGGCTCAGAATAAGTTAATGCACCAATAAATCCAACAACAAATGAAAATGATGACAAAGAGAATGGATGGCCTTCAACTAGCATCAGTGAATACAACAAATCAACCTTCACTTGAATGGGGCCAAGGTAACGGAACTACTGTTGAACAACCACAGGAACAAGTTCAGTACATGCAGAATACTTCAAATTTCTCTCAGAATGAATTCCATGGTGATACATACAACTCATCCTGGAGAAATCACCCTAACCTAAAGTGGGGTGAGAACCAAAATCATTGGGAAAAGAACAACAACCCCAACCATACCCATAACACAAACAATCAAAACCACCATACTAACAATACTAGCCAATACAAGAAACCACAAAACACATACCAAACACCTCACAATAACTCACAGACTCACCAAAACAACAATCATCAACAACAATCACACCCCATCATATCACCAATTGACCATCATGAAACTAGAATTTCAAGTCTTGAGGCGGCTCTGCAAGTCCTTACCCAAAACACACAATCAATCGTTCAATCCACTTAAAACTTGATCAAAGGACAAGAGAGACATGAAGTTACCATGAAGAACCTTGAACGGCAGGTGGGACAATTGGCCAAACAAGCTGAACGGCCAACCAATGTCCTCCCAAGTGATACAATACCCAACCCAAGGGAAGAATGTAAAGCTTTGTAGTTGAGGAGTGGCAAGGTAGTTGGAGAGGAAGTAACAAAACCCAAGGAGCAAGAGGCAGCAAAAAAGCAAGATGAAGAAAAGGGGTCAACATCTTAAAAAAGCGAAGAGGATGTAAAGTCACAAAGCAAACCACCCTGACAACAAAGAGAATGTGAAGCTACAGCAGGAAAACAAGAATGAAGGAGTAAAAGTTTATGTACCAAAGCTTCCATACCCAACTAGGATACACAAAGGGACAAAGGACCAACAATTTCCAAGATTCTTGGAAATCTTTAAGAAACTTGAAATTAATATTCTATTGGTTGAAGCTTTGGAACAAATGCCATTATATGCAAAGTTTCTTAAGGAATTAATCACCAAGAAGAGAAGTTGGCAAGAGAAAGAAACAGTAATTCTCACTCAAGAGTGCAGCGCCATCATCCAAAAGGGGCTGCCACCAAAACTTAAAGATCCAGGCAGCTTCCTCATACCTTGCACAATCGGGAATATAGCCATTGATAAATCACTTTGTGACTTGGGAGCAAGCACTAACTTAATGCCTCTTACCATGATGAAGAAAATGATGATTGAAGAGCTTAAACCCACAAGAATGTCACTCTAACTAGCTAACAGATCCATCAAAATACCAAATGGTGTAGTTGAGAACCTCTTGGTGAAAGTGGGAAATTTTATATTCCCAGCCAATTTTGTAGTCCTAGATATGGATGAAGAGGGGAGCAACTCAGTTATTCTGGGTAGACCCTTTTTGGCCACAGCTAGAACAATCATTGATGTGGAAAAGGGAGAGATAATCTTCAGAGTACATGATAAGCAAATGACCATTAATGTTTTCAAGGCAATGCAATACCCCACTAAGAAAGAGAGTTACATGAGGATTGATATGGTGGATACGTTGGTTGAGGAAGTGTTTGAAGCAAACCATCAAGTGAAACAGGAAGAAGTCCAGACATCCGAGAACAAGAAGAGAATGAATTGCAAGCACTAGAGGAACCAATGGAAGCTAAGAAAGAAGAGACACCACAACAAGAGTTAAAACCACTACCCCCTCATCTTAAATATGCATTCCTTGGTGAAAAGGACAACTTTCCAGTAATCA
Organism: Arachis duranensis; assembly: GCF_000817695.3. NCBI lineage: Eukaryota > Viridiplantae > Streptophyta > Magnoliopsida > Fabales > Fabaceae > Arachis > Arachis duranensis. The sequence continues at coordinate 39,587,133 of NC_029773.3, read as the reverse complement.
TCAACTCTACATTGAGTGTTGAAGAAGAAGAGAAACTCCTTGGAGTGTTGAGAGCTCATAAAGGTGCATTGGGTTGGACCATTGATGATTTGAAGGGTATAAGCCCTGCCATATGCATGCACAAAATACTCTTGAAGGAAAACTCTAAACCAGTGGTACAACCCCAGAGAAGGCTGAACCCCATAATGAAGGAGGTTGTTCAAAAGGAAGTGCTGAAATTGTGTAAAGCTAGGATCATATACCCTATCTCTGACAGCCCATGGGTTAGCCCAGTGCAAGTGGTACCAAGAAAGGGGGTATGAATATTATTGTCAATGAGAAAAATGAGCTCATCCCAACAAGAACAGTGACAGGGTGGAGAATGTGCATTGACTATAAAAGGCTGAATGATGTCACGCAAAAGGATCACTTTCCCCTCCCTTTCATTGACCAAATGCTTGAAAGACTAGCTGGCCATGCTTACTATTGTTTTCTTGATGGCTATTCTGGCTATAACCAGATAGTGGTCGACCCCATGGACCAAGAGAAAACATCATTTACATGTCCTTTTGGAGTCTTTGCATATAGAAGAATGCCATTCAGATTATGTAATGCCCCAGCTACATTTCAGAGATGCATGTTATCATTCTTCTCGGATATGGTAGAAAAGTTTATTGAAGTCTTTATGGATGACTTCTCTGTCTTTGGTGATTCCTTTAATACTTGCTTGCATCATCTTACCCTAGTCTTGAAAAGATGCCAAGAAACCAATTTGGTTTTAAACTGGGAAAAGTGCCATTTCATGGTACCTGAAGGAATTGTTCTTGGTCATAAAATTTCAAGAAAGGGTATAGAGGTTGACAAGGCAAAAATAGAAATTATAGAAAAACTTCCTTTACCAACCAATGTGAAAGCTGTTAGAAGTTTCTTAGGGCATGCTGGGTTCTATAGAAGATTCATCAAGGATTTTTCCAAAATAGCAAAACCACTCAGTAATTTGCTAGTGGTGAACAATCCATTTCTCTTTGATGATGAGTGTAAGCATGCCTTTAAGATTCTAAAAGCCAAGCTCACCACAGCACCAATCATCACACCCCCAAATTGGGGATTACCTTTCGAACTCATGTGTGATGCAAGTGATCTTGCAATTGGTGCTGTGCTTGGGCAAAGGAAGGAAAAGAAGCTTCATGTCATCTACTATGCAAGTAAAGTATTGAACGAAGCTCAAAGAAACTACAGCACAACAGAGAAAGAGTTACTAGCTGTGGTATATGCTTTTGATAAGTTTAGGCAATATTTGATTGGATCTAAAATTTTAGTCTACACTGACCATGCTGCTCTTAAGTATCTTATGTCAAATCAGGATGCCAAACCAAGGCTAATCAGATGGATACTTGATAAACCACTATTTCATGGTTCATCTTGTGCTCAATTAAGTGGTTTTTATCAACTCTTTACCCATTTATTCATACTAATCGCATGTTTTACGTTTTCCTTCCGGAATTTGTGCTATGATTGAAAACATGCTTCTTTGATCTTATATTTGCTTATTATTAATCCTCTATTATTACCATTAAATGCCTTGATATGTGTGTTAAGTGTTTTCAGATATTATAGGACAGGAATGGCTTGGAGGATGGAAAGGAAGCATGCAAAAGTGGAAGGAATACAAGAAGTTGAAGAAGTTGTTAAGCTGTCCAGCATGACCTCTTCGTAAGCTGTCTAGCCTGACCTCTTCGCACTCAGATGGCTATAACTTTAGCTACAGAGGTCCAAACGACGCGGTTCTAATTGCGTTGGAAAGCTAACGTCCGGGGCTTCGATTTGATATATAATATGCCATAGTTGTCTTGACACTAGGTGACGCGAACGCGTGATCCACGCGGACGCATCGCATCTGCGAACTTTAATCCGCGCGGCCGCGTGGGCGACGCCTCCGCGTCACTTGGCCGCGACCTGTACGGAACAGAAAGTGCTGGAAGTGACTTCTGGGCTATTTCTGACCCAATTTTTGGCTCAGAGAACATAGATTAGAGGCTATAAAGTGGGGGAATGCATCCATTCATAATCATGTTTTTCATAGTTCACTTTTCATGTTTTAGATGTAATTTTTAGAGAGAGATGTTCTCTCCTCTCTCTTAGGATTTAGGTAGGATTTTTAGAAATTAGGATTTAGGACTTCTCTTAGTTTTAAGAGTGACTCTCTATCGCAGGTTTAATATTCCTTTTACTATTTAATTTCTCTTCTATTTTTGTTTACTCTGAAGCTTTTATTGTGTTTGATTGATGTTGCCCAATTGGCTGTTGATATTGTCCATATTAGAATTGATATTTTTATTTAATATAGTTTGAGGTATTTCAGATTTATATGTTATGGATGCTTTGGCTTTATCCAATTTATTTTCATTCAAGTAGATTTTACTTTTCCCCTTTTTGGCCTTGGTTAAGAAATCAGTAACTCAGGAGTTATCTTAGCTCAACATAATTGATAACTGCTATCTTTGCTAATTGAACTGAACTTCAATAATCCCAACCTTTTCTTAGGAAATAAATAGGATCCGAAGGTCAAACTAATTAGTCCCTTGACTTTCCTTTGTTTTAGTAAAGGTTAACTAAGTGGAGTTAAAATTCAACTTTCATTATTATTGATAAGAATAACAAAGTCTGGACTTCTAATTTCTCATACCTTGCCAAAAGATTTGCTTTACAGTATTTATTTATTTTAATTGCCATTTAAATTATTTGCCATACTTGTTCCTCACTCTTGAAACCCCAAATTTACAATCTCCAAAACCAATAATAAGAACATACCTCTCTGCAATTCCTTGAGAAGACGACCCGAGGTTTAAATACTCGGTTATCAATTTTAAAGAGGTTTGTTACTTGTGACAACCAAAACGTTTGCACGAAGGGATTTTTGTTGGTTTTGAAGCTATACTTGCAACGGGAATTTATTCTGAATTCTAGACCACGCAAAAGTCTTCTCGTCAAAATGGCGCCGTTGCCGGGGAATTGCAAACATGTGCCTTATTATTGGTTATTGTAAATATTTTTCAAAAAATTTTTTTCCTTTTTTGTTAGTTTTTGTTTTTATTATCTCTCACTACTATGAACTCTCACCCCTTTGGCTATGAGTCTGGTTATAATTATGTTGCAGGAAGAGGAGATTATAATGACAACAGGCATCAAGGTTGGAAGAATCAAAGATGGGAGGAGCCACAAGGATTTGATCAACCCTCATGGCAACGACCACCTCCAATGGACTATCAACAACCATTCTGTGATGCATATCAAGGCAATGGCTATGGTGAGCACTCTTTGGACTACCAACAAGACCCACCATATGCCTATGAACCCCCTCCTCCTCAATATAACTTTGGACCACCATACTCACAAGCCCATTTCCACCATTCACCTCCATATGACCCTATCCCTCATCCACCATACCAACCACCTTATGAGCCAAATGAACCATACACAGAACCACCACCTTTCCAACACAACTACTCTCATGAACCACCACCTCAATATTCACTATCTCCATATCATTATCAAGATGAACCACCTTCCTATTATGAACCCTCTCTCCCAACCAATGAATCTTCATATCCACCCCAACCTCCAATGGATGACAGACTTCGTGTTATTCTTCAAAGGCAAGAAAGGATGAATAAGAGTGTGCTAAATTTCGCGGCCGCCTTAGGCGAGTTAGTAAATATAATAGCTTTCCAATATCTGAGCACTCAAAGAACTCCCATGGCTACATGTGGGAAATCAAAAGAAGAGCAAAGCATGAAGGAGACACTAGAAACTTTGGTGGACAATGAGGAACATGGCTTTGTATTGGAACAAGTGGAGGAAGCCATAATAGTTGTAGAGGAAGAAGTGGTTGAAGACTTAGGAGATGCTGAACCTCCATGGGAAATTCAAGACATAGAGCCTCCTTCCAAGATGGTTGCTTTGATGCTGAGGAGGGTGTACAACCTCCATGGCATATCATGATTAATGACTTGGAAGAGGTCGATCAAGAGATGGAGATTAAAGAAGAAGAAGCACAGCCTCCCATGCCCTTGGTAAGCAATGAAGAGGAGGTTGAATTGGAAGAAAGCCACCAAGAGGACGAGGTTAAAATTGAAGAAGCTTACAAAGAGGTGGAAGTTGTCAGAGAAGAGCACAAGGGAGTGGAGCTTGCAAATTCATTAGAAATATCTCTCCCAAGACCATTACTGTCCAACACAACATTCAAGTGGGTAAAATTCCTATCCTTATGCTTTACTTTCCCACTTGAATATGGGCTACTAGAGACGGATGGTCAGCTTAGAGCTCTTTTTGGCATTAAGAGTACGAGGAAGATGGTCAGTGGTAAGAATTGTCCTGCAAGGTTCATTATGGTTGGAAGCTTTCAGTTTAAACGCAAAGGTTGGTGTAGAGCTCAACTGAATGGGTCTAGGAAGTTATTTGGCTGCTTCAGTGAGAATTCAGACTGCTTGCCACCCGGATGGAACAATATTGCTCAACAAGAAGATGGGTGCAAAAGCAAGGTTTGGGACCCCGGAATTCATTCTGGCAATCAACACTCTTGGGGCCTTGTTACTTGCTTTAACTTACTTGAAGGCTTTCTGCGCCTAGTTTGGGATCCCGGAGGTTACTGGAATCACAAACATTGGTAGAGATTCCTGGATGAATTCAAGCACAAGCCACCATAACAGGGAGCTCACCAAATGTCCAACTTAAGGACTTTAACTAAAAGTGCTAGGTGGGAGACAACCCACCATGGTATGATCGTTCCTTTTTCATTTTTATTTAGTTTTTTTTAGCTTTATTTTTTTCATTGGACCTGGAATCATGCATGACATTCATATTAGCATTGCATTCTGCATACTGCATTAAAAAAAATCGCACACGACACGGCAGCGTTGCTGACGCGTCCGCGTCACTAGTGCGTTGGGAAGAAAAGAATTGAACAGAGAGTCACGCGAGAGCGTGGCTGGAGGCACGCCTTTAGCATAATTTGACCCCACGCAACCGCGTCACTCACGCGACCGCGTCATGTGGAACTTTGGCCTCCCACGCGACCGCGTCACCCACGAGGCCACGTGCCATGAAAATCGACGTCAAAAAGGTGCATGGCCAAAAGTTGTGCTGGAATTGGGCTGGACTCGTGCTAGAAGCCCAAGCCCTCCCACGCGAACGTGTGCCCCACGCAGCCGCGTCGTCTTTCAAAAATGGTTATCCACGCGATCGCGTCACCCCAAATTTGGCAAAAATAAAATTCGAACAGAGAGTTGTGCGAGCGCGAGGCTGCCCTCGCGCCAGTAGCATAACCTGAGTCACGCGTCTGCGTGACCGACGCAACCGCGTCGATTAATTTAAGCGCAAGTCGCGCGATCGCGTCCCCCACGCGTCCGCGTTGCTTGCGCCGCACAGCTTTTCCTAATTTGCCAATTATCTTATCTTTTCTTCCCCAATCCTAATTTTTCCCTCCCTCCTTTCTTACTTACTTCTTTCCCTTCTCATTCTTCTTATCTTTTATTTTATTTGCATATTTCATTCATTGCATTTTAAATTAGTGCATATTTTTCTTTTCTTTTCTAAATTTATTATTTTTTCCTTTGGTGTTGATTCTCTTATTTAACTGCTGCCTGTTTTCTGGTATAATTTTTAGTGACTTATTTTCCAATGTTGGGTGATGTTATTTTTCTGTCAATGTCAATCTTTTATGATACCTGTATTCCTTTTGCATTGACATGAACTTACATTGTCTTTCATTACCCACTCTCTTTCCCATTATTGTACATTTTGTACCACTGGCATGCCATGGCTTCTATTGTTTTCTCACGTACATGTTGAAGCTTCCATGTAAATGAGACCATTATCATTATGCATTAACCCACCCATACTTCATTTATTTTCTTATCTTTATTACTGGGTTACTTTTTCTTCCTTTTTTCTTTCAGGATGGCAACCCAAAAGGGAACCGGAAGACGTTTACATGGGGAGACAGACAAGTCCATTTGCAAAATCTTAAAGAAAAGCATCAGTTGCAACAACCCGTCCACCTGCATATCTCAGCATGCACCGAGAACGGTGTAAACTTTAAGTGTGGGGAGGTCGATACCGATCTCCATGGGTTAGTACTTTCTTGTCTCAACACCAATGTTTAAATCTTCTTTGTAGATTAGTTGTTGCATTTGCATGATTATCTGATTTTGTGCATATTTTACCACTTGGTTAAAGTAATATTTTCTTTTTCAAGAAAATTTTTTAGAGTAATTCACTAATTTAAATTGAAACTATTTTAAACTTGTTTGAGGAAATATTATACTGGAACATCGTTACACTTGTTTGAAGAAATATTATTTTGGAACATAGTTTAGAGCTCGAACACAAAACCAGTGAGATTTTGAGCCTATTTGATTGGTTGCATTTTATCAACTAACATTTTATTTTTGGTGTGTGTTGTTCTCTCTGAAATTGTGATCTTTGTCTTGCTTAATTCTATATTTCCATTATTTAATGTATGCATGCACTTATATGATTGAGGCCTTTGTTTCACTGAGCTTACATACCCATATGACCTTAACCCTTCATTATCCCTTGCAAACCAATTTGAGCCTATTTTTTTACCCCTCTGTTCTTTATTTTAGCACATCATTAACTCTAAGGGAAAAATAATAATGTCCTTAATTTGAATCCTTGGTTAGCTTAGACTAGTGAGAATGCTTATGAATTAAGTGTGGAAAAAAGTGGGTTTGGAAACATTTGGTTTGAAAATTGAGTATGTTAGAATTTTCTAAAAATGTGAAAGAAATGTTTGGGACATAATTCATGCATCCAATAATTTAATCATATGCATTAAAAAAAATAAAAGAAAAAATATATATATAAAAAAGAGCAAAATAAGTGAAAGGGGACAAAATGCCCCAAAGTAAGTGGTGAAAGCAATGCATATGAGTTATACTTGAAATTAGAATGCATGAATATGTGGAAAACATGGTTAATGGATGGTTAGATGTTGTATTATGATTACATGGATTGTTTAAGTTAGGTGGGAAAGTTTAAGTTAATTAAGGATTCAGATTTTAGTCCACTTGGCCAAATACAATCCTACCTTAACCCTAACCCCATTACAACTCTTAAAAGACCTCTTGATATGTGTATCTATGCATTAAATTTATGTTGATTGTTAGATGAAGAACAAGCCTTAGAAAGCAAGGTTCGTAGAGAATTGAGAGAATCGAACCTAAAACACTTGAGTGATTAGAGTGATATACACTACTAGTGAGGGTTCGATGCTTGATTCTTTGTTCCCGGCTTTCATGAGCTATTTTCTTCTACAAGTCTATTTATACTTCATTTTTATGATTTGAATTAGTGAAATCCAGTTCATATTTATTCTTGGAGATTTATTTACTTTTAACCAAGTAGGTAGAAACATTTTGCATTTAGTTGCATTCATAGGTTGCATCTCATACATCCTACCATTCCTCTTCACTCTTTTAGTTCTATTGAGCTTAGCATGAGGACATGCTAATGTTTAAGTGTGGGGAGGTTGATAAACCACTATTTCATGGTTCATCTTGTGCTCAATTAAGTGGTTTTTGTCAACTCTTTACCCATTTATTCATACTAATCGCATGTTTTACGTTTTCCTTCCGGAATTTGTGCTATGATTGAAAACATGCATCTTTGATCTTATATTTGCTTATTATTAATCCTTTCTTATTACCATTAGATGCCTTGATATGTGTGTTAAGTGTTTTCAGATATTATAGGACAGGAATGGCTTGGAGGATGGAAAGGAAGCATGCAAAAGTGGAAGGAATACAAGAAGTTGAAGAAGTTGTTAAGCTGTCCAGCCTGACCTCTTCGCACTCAAACGGCTATAACTTTAGCTACAGAAGTCCAAACGACGCGGTTCCAGTTGCGTTGGAAAGCTAACGTCTGGGGTTTCGATTTGATATATAATTTGCCATAGTTTCTCTGATGCTAGGCCACGCGAACGTGTGATCTACGCGGACGCGTTGCATCTGCGAACTTTAATCCGCGCGGCCGCGTGGGCGACGCCTCCGCGTCACTTGGCCGCAACCTGTACGGACCGAAAAGCGCTGGAAGTGACTTATGGGCTGTTTCTGACCTAGTTTTCAGCCCAGAGAACACAGATTAGAGGCTATAAAGTGGGGAAATGCATCCATTCATAATCATGTTTTTCATAATTCACTTTTCATGTTTTAGATGTAATTTTTAGAGAGAGAGGTTCTCTCCTCTCTCTTAGGATTTAGGTAGGATTTTTAGAAATTAGGATTTAGGACTTCTCTTAGTTTTAGGAGTGACTCTCGATCCCAGGTTTAATATTCCTTTTACTATTTAATTTCTCTTCTATTTTTGTTTACTCTGAAGCTTTTATTGTGTTTGATTGATGTTGCCCAATTGGCTGTTGATATTGTCCATGTTAGAATTGACATTTTTATTTAATATAGTTTGAGGTATTTCAGATTTATATGTTATGGATGCTTTGGCTTTATCCAATTTATTTTCATTCAAGTAGATTTTACTTTTCCCCTTTTTGGTCTTGGTTAAGAAATCAGTAACTCAGGAGTTATCTTAGCTCAACATAACTGATAACTGTTATCTTTGCTAATTGAACTGAAATTCAATAATCCCAACCTTTTCTTAGGAAATAAATAGGATCCGAAGGTCAAACTAATTAGTCCCTTGACTTTCCTTTGCTTTAGTAAAGGTTAACTAAGTGGAGTTAAGATTCAACTTTCATTATTATTGATAAGAATAACAAAGTCTGGACTTCCAATTTCTCATACATTGCCAAAAGATTTGCTTTACAGTATTTATTTATTTTAATTGCTATTTAAATCTTTACAGTATTTATTTATTTTAATTGCCATTTAAAATATTTGCCATACTTGTTCCTCACTCTTGAAACTCCAAATTTACAATCTCCATAACCAATAATAAGAACATACCTCCCTGCAATTCCTTGAGAAGACGACCCGAGGTTTAAATACTCGGTTATCAATTTTAAAGGGGTTTGTTACTTGTGACAACCAAAACGTTTGCACGAAGGGATTTTTGTTGGTTTAGAAGCTATACTTGCAACGGGAATTTATTCTGAATTCTAGACCACGCAAAAGTCTTCTCGTCAATACTACTGCTACAAGAGTTTGACATTGAGATAAAGGACAGAAAGGGTAGTGAAAATCAATTTGCTGACCATCTATCAAGGTTACCACAAGGAGCGAGTCAAGAGACTTTTCAACCAGTAAATAAAGACTTTCCAGATGAGCACATCTTGCAGATTCAACACATTCCTTGATTCGCAGACATGGCCAACTACAAAGCAGGAAGGAGCATCCCACAAGAGTATACAAAACAACAAGTTAAAAAGCTGCTACATGAGGCTAAGTTATTCTTTTGGGATGAGCCCTTCCTATTCAAAAGATGCCCAGATGGAATGATTAGAAGATGTGTGCCAGAGGTTGAGATGAAGGACATATTGTGGCATTGTCATAACTCTAGCTATGGTGGTCATTTTGGAGCTGAAAGAACTGCAGCAAAGGTGCTTCAAAGTGGATTCTACTGGCCATCCATCTTCAAGGATGCCTGATGAGCGGATAATTTATACGCTTTTTGGCATTGTTTTTAGTATGTTTTTAGTATGTTTTAGTTAGTTTTTATTATATTTTTATTAGCTTTTAGTTAAAATTCACTTTTCTGCACTTTACTATGAGTTTTTGTATTTTTCTGTGATTTCAGGTATTTTCTGACTGAAATTAAGGGACCTGAGCAAAAATCTGATTTAGAGGCTGAAAAGGACTGCAGATGCTGTTGGATTCTGACCTCCCTGCACTCGAAGTAGATTTTCTGGAGCTACAGAAGTCCAATTGGCGCGCTCTCAACTGCGTTGGAAAGTAGACATCCTGGGCTTTCCAGCAATGTATACTAGTCCATACTTTGCCTGAGATTTGATGGCTCAAACCGGCGTTCCAAATCAGCTTAAAACTGCCCATCGTTAAACACCGGAACTGGCACAAGAATGGGAGTTAAACGCTCAAACTGGCACAAAAGCTGGCGTTTAACTCCAAGAAAAGTCTCTACACATGAAAGCTTCAATGCTCAGCCCAAGCACACACCAAGTGGGCCCGGAAGTGGATTTTTATGTCATTTACTCATCTTTGTAAACCCTAAACTACTAGTTCTCTACATATAGGACCTTTTACTATTGTATTCTCATCTTTGGATCTTTGATCATCTTTAGATCTTTGAATCTTTTGATCACATTTTGGGGGGCTGGCCTCACGGCCATGCCTAGACCTTGTTCTTATGTATTTTCAACGGTGGAGTTTCTACACACCATAGATTAAGGTATGGAGCTTTGCTGTACCTCGAGTATTAATGCAATTACTATTGTTCTTCTATTCAATTCA
>NC_029773.3:39575871-39576595 GCF_000817695.3 Arachis duranensis | reverse complement strand
ATTCCAACCTGATTGAGAACCGACAGATGATTAACCGTGCTGTGACAGAGCGCGTTGAACATTTTCACTGAGAGGACGGGATTGTAGCCACTGACAACGGTGATGCCCAACATACAGCTTGCCATGAAAAGAAGTAAAAAGGATTGGGTGATGACAATAGAAAAGCAGAGAGACGGAAGGGACAAAGCATCTTCATACGCTTATCTGAAATTCTCACCGATGAATTACATAAGTATCTCTATCTTTATGCTTTATTCATAAATCACCCATAACCATTTGAATTTTCCTGACTGAGATTTACAAGATGACCATAGCTTGCTTCATACCAACAATCTCCGTGGGATCGACCCTTACTCGCGTAAGGTTTATTACTTGGACGACCCAATGCACTTGCTGGTTAGTTGTGCGAAGTTGTGAAATTATGTTTAGACCATGGTATTGAGCACCAAGTTTTTGGAGCCATTACCGGGGATTGTTTGAGTTGTGAAAAGTAGATATCACAATTTCGTGCACCAAGTTTTTGGCGCCGTTGCCGGGGATTGTTTGAGTTTGGACAACTGACGGTTCATCTTGTTGCTTAGATTAGGTATCTTTCTTCAGAGTTCTTAAGAATGAATTCTAGTGTTTCAAGGTGATGTTCTTATCATCACCAAAGCTGATTGATTCTGATCAATTTAGCTCTTGAATGTAATGTCCTACTGAAGCTTGGCTAGCCATGTCTAAT
>NC_029773.3:39573916-39575778 GCF_000817695.3 Arachis duranensis | reverse complement strand
AAGCTTTATACTAACATTGCATGATTCCTGGAATTCTCATTAAGAATTTTGATATCTTTATTTTCTTTTCCACTTAATTTTCGAAAAATCCAAAAAAAATATAAAATCTTAAAATAAAAAATATTTTTATGTTTCTTGTTGAGTCTAGTGTCTCATTTTAAGTTTGGTGTCAATTGCATGTTTCTATTCTTCTTGCATTTTTCGAATTCATTCATGTGTCTTCATTAATCTTCAAGTTGTTCTTGATGATTTCCTTGTTCTGATCTTTAAATTCTCTTGTCTTGAGTGTTTTGTTGTTTCTCATATGCATTCTCATTTTGTTAGTGTCAATAGTATACAAACTTCTAAGTTTGGTGTCTTGCATGCATTGTTTATTTGATCTTAGTTTCATTTTAATTATTCCTCATTATTAAAATTCCAAAAAATTTTTAATTTGTGTCTTTTCAAGTCAATAATACAGAGAATTGAAGATTCAGAATATACAGCAGAGGAATTACACAGAAAAAGCTGGGCGTTCAAAATGCCCAGTGAAGAAGGCAAACTGGCGTTTAAACGCCAGCCAGGGTGCCTGGTTGGGCGTTTAACGCCCAAAAGGGTAGTGTTTTGGGCGTTAAACGCCAGAATGTATACCATTCTGGGCGTTTAATGCCAGGATGGCACAAGAGGGAAGATTTTGTTTTTAACTCAAATTTTTTTTAAGTTTTCAAAATTTTTCAAAATCAAATCTTTTTCAAATCAAATCTTTTCAATCATATATTTTCAAAATCAATCTTTTTCCATTTTCAAAGATACTTGCTAACAATTAATGATTTGATTCAACATTTCAAGTATGTTGCCTTTTCTGTTGAGAAAGGTTTAATGTTTGAATCATATCTTTTCTTGTTAGCCAAGTCATTAATTTTCAAAATCAAATCTTTTTAATTTGTTTTTCAAATCATATCTTCTCAATCATATCTTTTTAAAACCATAACTTTTCAACATATCTCTTTAATCACATTTTTTTCAAAATAGTTTTCAATCATATCTTTTTAATTTCTAATTTCAAAATCTTTTTCAAAAATCACTTGATTTCTTTTCCAATCATATTTTTTGAAAATCATTCTTCAATTTTTCAAAATGTTTTTAAAATGTTTTTAATTTATTTTCGAAAATTTTCCCCTCTTTTCACATCCTTCTATTTATGGACTAACACTACTCCTCAATGCACAATTCGAACTCTATATTTCTTGATAAGTTCGAATTCTTCTACCTCTTCCTTCTATTTTTCTTTTCCTCTAACACCTCAAGGAATCTCTATACTGTGACATAGAGGATTCCATATTTTCTTGTTTTCTTCTCTTTCATATGAGCAGGAGCAAAGACAAATGCATTCTTGTTGAGGCTGACCCTGAACCTGAAAGGACCTTGAAGCGAAAGCTAAGAGAAGCTAAGGCACAACTCTTTGTAAAGGACCTAACAGAAATCTTCAAAGAAGAAGACATGGCAGCCGAAAACAACAACAATGCCAACAATGCAAGGAAGGTGCTAGGTGACTTTACTGCACCTACTCCCGACTTCTATGGGAGAAGCATCTCTATCCCTGCCATTGGAGCAAACAACTTTGAGCTTAAGCCTCAAGTAGTTTCTTTAATGCAACAGAATTGCAAGTTCCATGAACTTCCATTGGAAGATCCTCATCAGTTTTTAGCTGAATTCTTGCAAATCTGTGACACTGTCAAGACTAATGGGGTTGACCCTGAGGTCTACAGACTTATGCTATTCCCTTTTGCTGTAAGAGACGGAGCTAGGATATGGTTGGACTCACAACCTAAAGAAAGCCTGAACTCCTGGGAAAAGCTAGTCAATGCCTTCTTGGCAAAGTT
>NC_029773.3:39570335-39573873 GCF_000817695.3 Arachis duranensis | reverse complement strand
CAAATAGCCAATTCATGTACACTTCTGAAAGGAATCCTATGAACAATGGGACGAATCAGAAGAAAGGAGTTCTTGAGATTGATGCTCTGAATGCCATACTGGCTCAGAACAAAATATTGACTCAACAAGTCAATATGATTTCTCAAAGTCTGTTTGGAATGCAAGCTGCACCAAGCAGTACTAAGGACGCTTCATCTGAAGAAGAAGCTTATGATCCTGAGAACCCTTCAATGGAAGAGGTGAATTACATGGGAGAACCCTATGGAAACACTTATAATCCTTCATGGAGAAATCATCCAAATCTCTCATGGAAGGATCAACAGAGACCTCAACAAGGTTTCAACAACAATAATGGTGGAAGAAACAGGTTTAGCAATGGCAAGCCTTTTCCATCACCTTCTCAGCAACAGACAGAGAATTCTAAGTGCATGTTTAGGTGCCATTATTTTGTAAAAAAAAGATCTTTTTTCAATGAAAAAAGATCTTTTTTATTTTTTAGCGTGTTTGGCAAATTTCTAGTAGTAAAAGTAAAAGCACTAGTAAAATCAAAAAAAGATCTTTTTTGAGAAGCTGTAATTTACATCTTTTTTTAAAAGATCTTTTTTCCTCAAAAAAAAAGATGTTTTTCATGTAATAAATAAACAAAAAAGTACTTTTATATTATTATACCCAAACATAATTGATAGATAAAAGACCTTTTTATATGAGATATCCAAACAAAAAATTACTTTTACTTCTCTATAAGATCTTTTAAAAAAAGATAACTAAAAAAAAGATCTTTTCTTAAAAGCTCACCCAAATAAGCCCTAAGCAGAGCCACTCTGACTTAGCAACCATGGTCTCTGATCTAATCAAAACCACTCAAAGTTTCATGACTGAAACAAGGTCCTCCATTAGAAATTTGGAGGCACAAGTGGGTCAGCTGAGCAAGAAAATTACTGAACTCACTCCTAGTACTCTTCCAAACAATACAGAAGAGAATCCAAAAGGAGAGTGCAAGGCCATCAACATGGCCGAATTTGGAGAGGAGGAAGAGGCAGTAATTGCCACTGAGGAAGACCTCAATGGACGTCCACTAGCCTCCAATGAGTTTCCTAATGAGGAACCATGGGAATCTGAGGCTCATAATGAGACCCTAGAGATTCCATTGAATTTACTTCTGCCATTCATGAGCTTTGATGAGTATTCTTCCTCTGAAGAGGACGGATATGTCACTGAAGAGCAAGTTGCCAAGTACCTTGGTGCAATCATGAAGCTAAATGACAAGTTATTTGGTAATGAGACTTGGGAGAACGAACCTCCTTTGCTCACCAAAGAACTGGATGACTTGACTAGGTAGAGATTACCTCAAAAGAGACAGGATCCTGGGAAGTTTTCAATACCTTGTACCATAGGCACCATGACCTTTAAGAAGGCTCTGTGTGACTTAGGGTCAAGTATAAACCTCATGCCTCTCTCTGTAATGGAGAAGCTAGGGATCTTTGAGGTACAAGCTGCAAGAATCTCACTAGAGATGGCAAATAATTCAAGAAAATAAGCTTATGGACTTGTAGAGGATGTTCTGGTAAAAGTTGAAGACCATTACATCCCTGCTGATTTCATAGTCCTAGAGACTGGGAAGTGCATGGATGAATCCATCATCCTTGGTAGACCCTTCCTAGCCAAAGCAAAGGCTGTGATTGATGTTGACAGAGGAGAATTGATCATTCAAGTGAATGAAGAATCCTTTGTGTTTAAGGCTCAAGGATATCCCTCTATAACCATGGAGAGGAAGCATGAAGAGCTTCTCTCAAAACAGAGTCAAACAGAGCCCCTACAGTCAAACTCTAAGTTTGGTGTTGGAAGGCCACAACCAAATTCTAGGTTTGGTGTTGAACACCCACATTCAAACTCTAAGTTTGGTGTTGGGAGGTTCCAACATTGCTCTGAGCATCTGTGAGGCTCCATGAAAGCCCACTGTCAAGCTACTGACATTAAAGAAGTGCTTGTTGGGAGGCAACCCAATGTTATATTTATCTATTTTCCTTTGTTATTTTATGTTTTCTGTAGGTTGATGATCATGGGAAGTCACAAAATCAATTGAAAAAGCAAAAACAGAATGAAAAATAGAAAGAAAAACAGCACACCCTGGAGGAAAAGCTTGCTAGCGTTTAAACACCAGTAATGGCAGCAAATGGGGCACCAGACTGGCGTTAAACGCCAGGAAAGGGTAAGAAGCTGGCGTTAAACGCCAGAAATGGGCACCAGCCCGGCGTTTAACGCCAGAATTGGCATAAAGAGCATTTTTGCTCGCCACTTGGTGCAGGAATGAATTATCCTTGACACCTCAGGATCTGTGGACCCCACAGGATCCCCACCTACCCCACCACTCTCTCTCTTCTTCACCCATTCACCAATCACCTCAACACCTCTTTCCCAAAAATCCCTCACCTATTAAATCCTACCATTCTCTTCACCACTCACATCCATCCTTCATAAAACCCCACCAACCCTACCATTCAAATTCAAACCACTTTCCCTCCCAAACCCACCCATAATGGCCGAACCATACACCTCCTCTCCATTCCTATATAAACTCATCTTCACTCCTTCATTTCCACACAAACTAAACACTACTCCCCCTCCATCTCCTCTATTTCTTCTTCTTCTACTCTCTTCTTTCTTCTTTTGCTCGAGGATGAGCAAACTTTCTAAGTTTGGTGTGGTAAAAGCATTGCTTTTTATTTTTCCATAACCATTTATGGCATCTAAGGCCGGAGAATCCTCTAGAAAGAGGAAAGGGAAGGCAAAAGCTTCCACCTTCGAGTCATGGAAGATGGAGAGATTCATCTCAAGGGTGCATCAAGACCACTTCTATAAAGTTGTGGCCATGAAGAAGGTGATCCCCGACGTCCCTTTCAAACTCAAAAAAAGTGAATATCCGGGGATCCAACATGAGATCCAAAGAA
Source organism: Arachis duranensis (assembly GCF_000817695.3). Classification (NCBI taxonomy): domain Eukaryota; kingdom Viridiplantae; phylum Streptophyta; class Magnoliopsida; order Fabales; family Fabaceae; genus Arachis; species Arachis duranensis. The sequence goes on along the minus strand of NC_029773.3, from coordinate 39,570,925 downwards.
GAGGTTGGGAAGTTCTTACCAACCCCATTCAACAAGTCGGAATCTTAATGGTTCAATAGTTTTATGCTAATGCATGGATCACCAAGAACCATGATCAAAGTGTGAACCCGGACCCAAAGAATTGGCTTACAATGGTTCGGGGGGAAATGCTTAGATTTTAGTCCGGAAAATGTGAGGTTGGAATTCAACTTGCCCATGATGCAAGGATATGAACACCCTTACACTAGAAGGGTCAACTTTGATCAAAAGTTGGACCAAGTCCTCATAGACATTTGTGAAGAGGGCGCTCAATGGAAGAGAGATTCAAGAGGGAAGCCGATTTAACTGAGAAGGCATGACCTCAAGCCCGTGGCTAGGGGATGGTTGGAGTTTATCCAACGCTCAATCATTCCCACTAGCAACCGGTCCGAAGTTACTATAGACCAGGCCATCATGATTCATAGCATCATGATTGGAGAAGAAGTAGAAGTTCATGAGGTTATAGCCCAAGAACTTTATAAGGTGGCGGACAAGTCCTCTACCTTGGCAAGGTTAGCCTTTCCTCATCTCATTTGTCACCTCTGTTATTCAGTTGGAATTGACATAGAGGA
>NC_029773.3:39569505-39570259 GCF_000817695.3 Arachis duranensis | reverse complement strand
ATGGACATGAGGAAATTCCTCATCATGAAATCCCTGAGATGCCTCAAGGGATGCACTTTCCTCCTCAAAACTATTGGGAGCAAATTAACACCTCCCTAGGAGAATTGAGTTCTAACATGGGACAACTAAGGGTGGAGCACCAAGAGCATTCCATCCTCCTCCATGAAATTAGAGAAGATCAAAAAATCATGAGAGAGGAGCAACAAAGGCAAGGAAGAGACATTGAGGAGCTCAAGCACTCCATAAGATCTTCAAGAGGAAGAACAAGCCGCCATCACTAAGGTGGACCCGTTCTTTAATTTCCTTGTCCTTTATTTTCCTGTTTTTCGAATTTTTATGCTTATGTTTATCTATGTTTGTATCTTATTACATGATCATTAGTGTCTTAGTGTCTATGCCTTAAAGTTATGAATGTCCTATGAATCCATCACCTTTCTTAAATGAAAAATGTTCTTAATTGAAAAAGAGAAGAATTGCATGAATTTTGAATTTTATAACAGATTAATTATTTTGATGTGGTGGCAATATTTTGGTTTCTGAATGTATGCTTGAATAGTGCATATGTCTTTTGAATTTGTTGTTCATGAATGATTGGCTCTTGAAAGAATGATGAAAAAGGAGATATGTTACTGAGGATCTGAAAAATCATAAAAATGATTCTTGAAGTAAGAAAAAGCAGTGAATATTAAAAAAAACGAAAAAAAAGGGGAAATAAAGTTGTGATCCAAGGCAAAAAGAGTGTGCTTAAGAATCT
>NC_029773.3:39568407-39569391 GCF_000817695.3 Arachis duranensis | reverse complement strand
TTCATTGCATATTCTCTTCTTTTTATCTTATTTGATTTTCAGTTGCTTGGGGACAAGCAACAATTTAAGTTTGGTGTTGTGATGAGCGGATAATTTATACGCTTTTTGGCATTGTCTTTAGTATGTTTTTAGTATGTTTTAGTTAGTTTTTATTATATTTTTATTAGTTTTTAGTTAAAATTCACTTTTCTGGACTTTGCTATGATTTTTTCTATTTTTCTGTGATTTTAGGTATTTTCTAGCTGAAATTGAGGGACCTGAGCAAAAATCTGATTCAGAGGCTGAAAAGGACTGCAGATGCTGTTGGATTCTGACCTCCCTGCACTCGAAGTGGATTTTCTGGAGCTACAGAAACCCAATTGGTGCGCTCTTAACTGCGTTGGAAAGTAGACATCCTGGGCTTTCCCGCAATGTATAATAGTCTATACTTTGCCTGAGATTTGATGGCCCAAACCGGCGTTCCAAATCAGCTTAAAACTGCCCGGTGTTAAACACCGGAACTGGCACAAGAATGGGAGTTAAACGCCCAAACTGGCACAAAAGCTAGCGTTTAACTCCAAGAAAAGTCTCTACACGTGAAAGCTTTAATGCTCAGCCCAAGCACACACCAAGTGGGCCCCGGAAGTGGATTTTTACGTCACACCAAGTGGGCCCGGAAGTGGATTTTTATGTCATTTACTCATCTTTGTAAACCCTAAGCTACTAGTTCTCTACATATAAGACCTTTTACTATTGTATTCTCATCTTGGATCTTTGATCATCTTTAGATCTTTGAATCTTTTGATCACGTTTTGAGGGGCTGGCCTCACGGCCATGCCTAGACCTTGTTCTTATGTATTTTCAACGGTGGAGTTTCTACACACCATAGATTAAGGTGTGGAGCTCTGTGTACCTCGAGTATTAATGCAATTACTATTGTTCTTCTATTCAATTCCGCTTGTTCTTGTTCTAAGATATCACTTGTTCTTCAACTTGATGAATGTG
>NC_029773.3:39561710-39568268 GCF_000817695.3 Arachis duranensis | reverse complement strand
GAATCTTCGTGGTATAAGCTAGAATTGATGGCGGCATTCAAGAGAATCTGGAAGGTCTAAACCTTGTCTGTGGTATTCTGAGTAAGATTCAAGGATTGAATGACTGTGACGAGCTTCAAACTCCTGAAGGCTGGGCGTTAGTAACAGACGCAAAAGAATCACTGGATTCTATTCTAACCTGATTGAGAACCGACAGATGATTAGCCGTGCTGTGACAGAGTGCGTTGAACATTTTCACTGGGAGGACGGGATTGTAGCCACTGACAACGGTGATTCCCAACATACAGCTTGCCATGGAAAGGAGTAAAAAGGATTGGATGAAGACAGTAGGAAAGCAGAGAGACGGAAAGGACAAAGCATCTTCATACGCTTATCTGAAATTCTCACCAATGAATTACATAAGTATCTCTATCTTTATGCTTTATTCATAAATCACCAATAACCATTTGAATCTGCCTGACTGAGATTTACAAGATGACCATAGCTTGCTTCATACCAACAATCTCCGTGGGATCGACCCTTACTCGCGTAAGGTTTATTACTTGGACGACCCAGTGCACTTGCTGGTTAGTTGTGCGAAGTTGTGAAATTATGTTTAGACCATGGTATTGAGCACCAAGTTTTTGGAGCCATTACCGGGGATTGTTTGAGTTGTGAAAAGTAGAGATCAGAATTTCGTGCACCAATGCTAGGGATTTTGTGAGCCACTGTAATGAGTGCCAAAGAGCAGGCAGTTTGACAAAGAAGAATGATATGCCCCAGAAGTTCATCTTAGAGGTGGAGCTCTTTGATTTATGGGGAATAGATTTCATGGGACCCTTTCCTCCTTCCTACACTTTCAAATACATTTTGGTGGCAGTGGAGTATGTTTCGAAATGGGTTGATGCAATAGCTACAACCACATGTGACACCAATGTGGTATTGCAATTCCTAAAGAAAAATGTTTTCACTAGATTTGGAGTGTCAAAGGGGCTTGTAAGTGATGGGGGGAGCCACTTCTGCAACAAGTAATTGAACTCTCTCCTTCATAAATATGGAGTAACTCACAAAGTGGCAACACCCTATCACCCCCAGACAAATGGGTAAGCTAAACTTGGCAACAGAGAGCTAAAGAGGATCTTGGAGAAAACTGTGGGAACAACAAGAAAAGATTGGGTAAGGAAGCTGGATGATGCACTCTGGGCATATAGGACAGCATTCAAAACACCCATAGGGAAGTCTCCATTTCAGCTAGTATATGGAAAAGCATGCCATCTACCTGTAGAGCTTGAACACAAGGCTTTTTGGGCCACTAAACTCTTGAATTTAGATGCCCAAGCAGCAGAGAAAAAGAGGTTACTACAACTCAATGAATTGGAAGAATATACAAAGAAAGAGCAAAAAGGTGGCATGACAAGAGAATCTCTCCAAGAACATTTGAACCAGGCCAAAAGGTGTTGCTATTCAACTCAAGACTGAAGATTTTCCTTGGGAAGCTGAGGTCTAGATGGAATGGTCCATACACCATCACCAAAGTATCCCCTCATGGCTATGTGGAATTACTTGATGAGAATTCAAAAGAGACCTTCACAGTCAATGGGCATAGGGTGAAACTTTATCTTGGTGGACCTTGGAGCAAAGAAGAGACTGTACTATGGCTAGCATGAGCAAGGAAGCCGCATTGTCAAGCTAAAGACAATAAACAAGCGCTTCATGGGAGGCAACCCATGCACTGGAGTCTTTTACTTTTATGTTTTAAGTAATCAATAATAGGTTGCATCATATACATCTAAGAAAATAAAAGGAAAATTAGCGTGTAGTGTATGCAGGGCACCTAGCTTGGTGTGGCCAACCTTGAAGCAAATACAAAATTTTCGTTGCAACACTTAGTCACAAACTAAGTTTGGTGTCCACACATGCACAAAATGCTAGAAAAAATGTAGTTATTTTTGGGCATATGAAAGCAACCCTTAGATTTAATCCTTGTCATTTTAATTAATGTTGCATTAAGATTTCATTAAAAGTTAGAAAGCACAAGTCAAGACATTTCAAGAATCTCAAAGTTTTGAATTTTGTTGCAGGGAAGTGAAAGAAAGAAGTGATGGAGAATCTTGGGAGAGGAGTTCATGGATGCACATAGAAGAAAAAGGAAGTCACATGTTCCTTGGAGTTTGTACTTTGGGAAGAATAACTCAACATGCATTAGCTAGAAGGTTCCTACTTCCCATGACACAACCAAACCATTAAAACAATGCTTTCACAAGTGACGTTGAAATCCCCCCCCCCACTAACACCTCACTTCATTCTCACTTCTATATATAGACCACCACCATACTTCACCAACTCATCCGAAAATACTCCTCTTGTGATTCATACTTGCTTCACAAACTTTGACCTTTAGACCACTCGTACCATCTCCACTCCACAACTCCCCTTTCAATCACTTTCAAGCCTTCATTTCTTACCTTATAAGCTTACCAATCTAAGCCTCACTCATCTACACTTCCTGTATGCTTGAGGACAAGCATTGCCTCAAGTTTGGTGTTGGGAAGATTCGGCCATCACAATTCAATGGCCTCATCAACACGAGCTAGGAAGAAGAAAGATAAGCAACCCATGCAAGAGCAACCCACATTTTATGAAAGAAGGTTCAAATCTGAAAACTATGAACACATCTTTAATTGGATGATAAGCAGAGATATTGTTCCGGAGGTGCCTTTCAAGCTAAAAGATGAAGAATACCCGGACATACACAAAGTGATTAGAAAAAGGGGATGGGAGCTTCTTTGTGACCAACCCCAAGTTGTAAGTATGCTTCTCATCCATGAGTTTATGCCAATGTCATAAAGAAAGATGATAAGGAAGAACCATACTTGAGTTATGTACGAGGGGTAGTAGTCCCCTTTAGCCCAGACACCATCAATAGAGTGCTAAAAACCAAACCAAAATGGTTTAAGCAACCTAGCTATGAGGAGAGGGTCAAATATGACCCAAGGTGTGTGGACGTTCTAAGTGATCTATGCAAAGTAGGCACGGATTGGGTGTTGGACTCACACAAACAACCACTCAAACTCAGAAGGGGTAATCTCATACCTCAAGCAAAAGGATGGCATGACATAGTGAGAAGATCATTAAACTCCACCTCAAATAACTCAGAGGTGACATTGAACAGAGCAATAATGATTCACTGTATAATGAAAGGAGGGGAGATAGATATGGGAGAAATCATAGCCACGAACATCATTAGCATAGCCAAAGGTGTCCAAAAAGATGCTGGCTAGGATATCCTAGCACTATCTTGCGTTTATGTGAAGAAGCTGGAGTACCACTTAAAGAATTTGATTCCACAGACATAGTCTCCACTGGAAAACCCATCACCAAGAAATTAATGGAGTCTGTCACCACAATCCAATTAGAGAGGAAACCTTTAGCAAAAAGAAAAAGGAGGAAAGAAGGGGAGCAAGGAGAAGGAAAACAACAAGAAGATAGAGAAGAACCAGCTGCATTGAGCATGAACCAACTCCAAGCTGCGTTAGAAGGAATCTCCGGGCAATACTCACAAATTCAAAGAAGCCAAAATGAGCAAGCTCAACAACAAAGAGATCTTTGGTAATTGATGGATCAACAAAGAGGAGCCCAAGCTCAATGGATGGATCAGCAGAGGGAATACCAAACGCACATGATGGAACTACAACAAGAGCAATATACCAAGATGTATGAAGCCATCAACAACTCAACTACTAAATATGAAAGATCCATGAATAAAGTAATACAGGAGCAGGTTCAGTTGAGGAAAGAGCAAGCTCAACAAAGGGAGCTTCTTCAACGGATGGATAATAGAGAAGATATGCTTTACCGAGAATTCAATGAAAACAGAATGTTTAAAGAGGCTAGACATAGAGATAGAATTGAGTATGATATGTACACTCAAGAAAAACTCAGCTACATTTGTGGAACACTCCCAGTGCTCAACTCAAAAATCCAAACATTCAATGAAGCACACAAGGTGTTAGAAGAACAGGAAATCGCAAGGGTGAAGTTCAACATTGAAAGGCTAAAAGATAAGATGGTGAGCTCGGGGGTATAGAGAAAGATAGAAGAGGGATCAACAACAAAACAACAAGGAGAAATAAGAAGCAAGAAAAGGTAAGATCCAAAAGGCAAAGGAAAGCAAGGAGAATCAAGCAAAGGGAAGGAACCCAAAGCATAAAGGTGGTGAAGTTTCTTTTAGTATTTCAATAAATAAAGAAGATGTATATCTGAGACATGATATACCTTCTAAGATTTCTCTTTTATGCATTTTTATGTTTATGTTATGCATTTTTATATTTACACGATGTTTGAAATGTATGTTTGTCCTAAGTCCTTTTGTTTGATAATTGAATAAAAGATGAAATTTGAACAAGAACAGAGAGAAATTTAGCTTAGAAAGAATGAAGTTATTTCATAAAAAGTGTTAGTATACATGGTTTCTTTGTAAATGAATCAAGGTTCAATAACTCAAGAGGATGTTTGTTCATACAGGACTAGTTGGTTAAAGGTTATAAGGCTTAGGAAATCAAAGGCACAAAAGTCCTTAATAAAAAAAAAAGAAAAAAAGGGAGAAAAAAAAAGAAAAAGAGAACACAAAATGAAAAGCTAGGCATCAATGACCAAATTTGGATATGTGTCTATGGTGATTGATGTTAGGAGGCATACTTGGGCTAGTAAATCCGAGGTGTGCTTCATCACCCGATAACTTGAGTTAACTAACTCGGGATTATCGATTGAAAACCTCCATTCAAGAGTAGCTCCATAACAGAACATTTAGCAACCCAAAGAGGTGCTGGACACCACTATCCAAGTAAATCCCAAAGTTATATGCCTGTGATAGAATGTGTTAAGGAGAGAGGCTTGAGCTAGTAAATCTTTAAGAGTGTTTCAACACTTAACAACTTAAACCAACTGGTTTGGGATTGTTGATTGAAAGCTTATGCTAAAGAGCCACCTTAAGACAAGATATTTAGCTCAATTGAAGCAAAGGAAACTGGAAAGAAAAAAAATTTTAGTTAAGGATTATGTGCTAAGGTATGAAAAAGGAGTCTAATAAATCTAACTAGTCTAGTATTAAAGCAAGCATTTTGATAAAGAAGTAAATTAGCTTTGATCATTTACATTGAACAAATGGCTACACAACTAAGGATGATAGATTTCTTGAAAGGAGTTCCTCTCTGTTCAAATATTTTTGCATCTTAAATTCTGTTATCAAATCTTTTTCTTTTGCTTGAGGACAAGCAACATTTTAAGTTTGGTATTGTGATGCATTCGCATATTTACCATCTTAACTAGTTAGTTTAGTTAGTTTTAGCTCAGCTTCATTCATTTTCTTTGAAATAAATGGACAAATTTGTGAACTTTTCCTCCATGCATTCATGAACCAAGAACTAAGTGAAATTTGACATAATCTATGCAAAAGATTCAAGAAGTTTATATGCAAGTTGAGGTGAATGATTTCCTTGAAATTTAATGCATAAGATGGCAAAACTTTGAGGAAAGTTCTTTGGTTTATGATAGATGATGAAGCAAGAAGACAATGGTGCAAGGAGATCTTGGAGCAAGAAGGAGTAGCACGTTGACAACTTGGAAACCAAGTTGCCAATGCCCATTTGGTGCTGCCAGGAGGAACAGCACGTTGGCAACTTGGAAACCAAGTTGGCAACGTGCTAGTGTGCATCCAGCAGAGTTGGCAGCTTGACCTTACCTTCTTCAAGGATGCATAACTTGAACCATAGAGATCCAATTCATATGCTTCCAATTGTGTTGAGAAGCTGACATCCAGAGCTTTCCAGCGATATACAATAGTCCATAATGTAGCATGAAATGGAAGCTCAAATCAGAGGCAACTTTAAGCCCCAAAAATAAGGAAATGAAGCTACTAGAAGAGGTGTTGGCACATTGTCTCTGGCGTGTTTGCCAACAACGTGGGCAATGATGAGCGGATAATTTATACGCTTTTTGGCATTGTTTTTATATAGTTTTTAGTAAGTTTAAGCTACTTTTAGGGATGTTTTCATTAGTTTTTATGTTAAATTCACATTTCTAGACTTTACTATGAGTTTGTGTATTTTTCTGTGATTTCAGGTAAATTCTGACTGAAATTGAGGCATTTGAGCAAAACTCTGAAGAAGGCTGACAAAAGGACTGCTGATGCTGTTGGAATCTGACCTCCCTGCACTCGAAATGGATTTTCTGGAGCTGCAGAACTCCAATTGGCGCGCTCTCAACGGCGTTGGAAAGTAGACATCCAGGGCTTTCCAGCAATATATATTAGTCCATACTTTATTCGAAGATTGACGACGTAACTTGGCGTTGAACGCCAAGTACACGCTGCTGTCTGGAGTTAAACGCCAGAAAAACGTCATGATCCGGAGTTGAACGCCCAAAACACGTCATAACTCGGAGTTTAACGCCAGGAAATGTCTCAGCTCGTGGATTAATCAAGCTCAGCCCAAGCATACACCAAGTGGGCCCCGGAAGTGGATTTATGCATCAATTACTTACTCATGTAAACCCTAGGAGCTAGTCTAAGTATATTAGAAC
>NC_029773.3:39559311-39561168 GCF_000817695.3 Arachis duranensis | reverse complement strand
GATTGAGTAGAAGCAGTAGGAGAGCAGGCGTCCTTGAGCCATGCAGCATCTCCATTCGCTTATCTGAAATTCCCACCAATGAATCTGCATAAGTCTTCTATCCTTTTATTTAATCTATTCTTTTATCTTTATTTTCGAAACCCATAAACCATTTTAATCTGCCTGACTGAGATTTACAAGGTGACCATAGCTTGCTTCATACCAACAATCTCTGTGGGATCGACCCTTACTCACGTAAGGTTTATTACTTGGACGACCCAGTACACTTGCTGGTTAGTTGAACGGAGTTGTGAATTTAACCAAGAGACACAATAGCTTTTGTGTATATACCAAAGAGCCAATATTGATGATCACAATTTCGTCCACCAGGCAACAACGCTGACGTTAAGATTTTTGCCAGTAAAGAATTTCATAAAAACAGTCACGTTGTAGATATAGTCTCTAAACCGACAGAAATCCCTTCGTACAAACGTTTTGGTTGTCACAAGTAACAAACCCCTTTAAAATTGATAACCGAGTATTTAAACCTCGGGTCGTCTTCTCAAGGAATTGCAGGGAGGTATGTTCTTATTACTGGTTATGAAAAAGGTAAAATTGGGTTTTGGAAGTAAGGTGGGAATATGTTATATGACAATCAAAATAAAATAATAATAACTGTAAAATAAACCTTTGGCAAGGTACAAGGACTAGAAGTCCTATCCTAGTTATCCTTATCAATTGTGATGAGAATTGAATTTTTCTTCCACTTTGTTAACCTCTAACTATGAAGGTAAGTTAAGTGGATGAATTTCAATTTTCAATTAACAATTAGTTTGATAACTCAAGAGTCACCAGTTATTTAACCAAAGCCAAAAGGAAAACTATCTACTCGAATGAAAATAATTTGGATAAGTACCAACAACATAAATAAAAGAAAGCAATCATAGATCTGGAATACCTCAAATAACATTAATTTAAAAGAGTAATCTGTAACATGGAAGAGTTCATAAATTAAATTGGGATAAATAAAAATAAAGAACCTGGGATTGAGAGTCACTCTTAAAACTAAGAGAAGTCATAAATCCTAATCCTAAAAGAGAGGAGAGAACCTCTCTCTTTGAAAACTACATCTAAAATAATAAAAAGAGAATTATGAATAGCATCCTTTGAATGGATGCAATCCCTCTACTTTATAGCCTCTAATCTGAGTTTTCTGGGCCGAAAACTGGGTCGAAAACAGCCCAGAAATCGCTGGAGAAGAAATCTGTCACGCTGGTTTTTCGTCACTGCGACGCGGCCGCATGGAGCATGCAGTCGCGTCGCCTAGCGTCAGGACCACTATGGCATATTATATATCAAATCGAAGCCCCGGACATTAGCTTTCCAACGCAACTGGAACCGCGTTATTTGGACCTCTGTAGCTCAAGTTATGGTCGTTTTAGTGCGAGAGAGTCAGGCTAACAGCTTTGCAGTTTCTCCAACTTCTTGTATTCCTTCCACTTTTGCGTGCTTCCTTTCCATCCTCCAAGCCATTCCTCCCCTATAATATCTGAAAACACTTAACACACATATCAAGGCATCTAATGGTCATAAGAGAGGATTAATAATAAGCAAATATAAGATCAAAGAAGCATGTTTTCAATCAAAGCACATAATTAGGAAGGCAAATGTAAAACCATGCAAATAGTATGAATAAGTGGGTAAAGAGTTGATAAATACCACTCAATTGAGCACAAGATAAACCATGAAATATGGGTTTATCAGCTTCCCCACACTTAAACATTAGCATGTCCTCATGCTAAACTCAAGAGAAGCTATAAAGATGAAGAGGAACGATAGAATGTATGAGATGCAACCTATGAATGCAACTAAATGCAA
>NC_029773.3:39555163-39558924 GCF_000817695.3 Arachis duranensis | reverse complement strand
TGCATATGATTAATTTATTGAATGCATGAACATGTCCTAAACATTTCTTTCACATTTTCAGAAAATTCTAACATACTCAATACTCAAACCAAATGCACCCTTACTGGTAGTGTATATCATTCTAACTCTCAAGTGTCTAGGGTCAATTCTCTCAATTCTCTACTAATCTTGCTTTCTAAAGCTTGCTCTTTATCTAACAATCAACAAAAATTTAATGCACCAATACACAAATCAAGAGATCTTTTAAGGGTTGTAATGGGGTTAGGGTCAAGGTAGGATTGTATTTGGCCAAGTGGACTAAAATTTGAAACCTTAATTAACATAAACTATTCCACCTAACTTAGGACAATCCATGTAATCATAATATAAAATCTGACTTCCCATTAACTATGTTTTCCACATATTTCATACTCAATACTCAAACCAAATGCTTCCAAACCCACTTTTCCCCACACTTAATTCATAAGCATTCTCACTAGTCTAAGCTAACCAAGGATTCAAATTAAGGACATTATTGTTTTTCGCTTAGAGTTAATGATGTGCTAAAATAAAGAACAAAGGGGTAAAATAGGCTCAAAATTGGTTTGCAAGGGATAATGAAGGGTTAAGGTCATATGGGTATGTAAGCTCAGTGAAACAAAGGCCTCAATCATATCAGTGTATGCATACATTAAACAATGGAAATATAGAATTAAGCAAGACAAAGATCACAATTTTAGAGAGAAAAATACACACCAAAAATAAAATATTGGTTGATAAAATGCAACCAATTCAAATAGGCTCAAAATCTCACTGGTTTTGTGTGTTCAAGCTATAAGCCATGTTCCAAAATAAAATTTCTTCATACAAGTTATTCAAAAAGTTTTTAATTTAAATTAGTGAAATACTATAAAAAGTTTCTTACAAAAGAAAATATTACTTCAACCAAGTGATAAAATATGCAAAGATCAAACAAATATGCAAATGCAACAACTAATCTACAAAGAAAATTTAAACATTGGTGTTTGAGACAAGAAAGTACTAACCCATGGAGATCGGTATCGACCTCCCCACACTTAAAGATTGCACCATCCTCGGTGCATGCTAAGATGTGCAGGTGGATGGGGGTTGTGGTTCCTCAGCTGGTGCTCTCTTGTAGAGGCTTTCTCTTTACCCGTTTTGATGGCCAGCCTGAAAAAGGGAGAAGAGAAAGGCACATGAAGTCAAAGGGATGGAGCAAAGAGGAGGGCGGTACGAGTGATAATCATGCCAAGCAAAAGAAATAGTGAATGAAATACATGGTCGCGATTCCATGTGATCAGTTCATCAATGGAAATATAGCAAGGTGATGAGCGGATAATTTATACGCTTTTTGGCATTGTTTTTAGGTAGTTTTTAGTAAGTTCAAGCTACTTTTAGGGATGTTTTCATTAGTTTTTATGTTAAATTCATATTTCTGGACTTTACTATGAGTTTGTGTGTTTTTCTGTGATTTTAGGTAATTTCTGGCTGAAATTGAGGGACCTGAGTAAAACTCTGATAGGAGGCTGACAAAGGACTGTTGATGCTATTGGAATCTGACCTCCCTACACTCAAAATAGATTTTCTGGAGCTACAGAAATCCAAATGGCGCGCTCTCAACGGCGTTGGAAAGTAGATATCCAGAGCTTTCCAGCAATATATAATAGTCCATACTTTATTCGGAAATTGACGATGTAACTTGGTATTGAACGCCAAGTACATGCTGCTGTCTGGAGTTAAACGCCAGAAACACGTCATGATCCGGAGTTGAACGCCCAAAATATGTTATAACTTGGCGTTCAACTCCAAGAAAAGCCTCAGCTCGTGGATAGATCAAGCTCAGCCCAAACATACACCAAGTAGGCCCCGGAAGTGGATTTATGCATCAATTACTTACTCATGTAAACCCTAGTAGCTAGTTTAGTATAAATAAGACTTTTTACTAGTGTATTAAGCATCTTTTGACCATTCGGTCTTTTGATCATTCAGGGGGCTGGCCATTCAGCCATGCCTGAACCTTTCACTTATGTATTTTCAACGCTGGAGTTTCTGCACACCATAGATTAAGGGTGTGGAGCTCTGCTGTACCTCAAGTTTCAATACAATTACTATTACTTTCTATTCAATTCTCTTTTATTCTTATTCCAAGATATACGTTGCACTTCAACTTGATGAATGTGATGATCCGTGACACTCATCATCATTCTCACCTATGAACGCGCGTGACTAACAAAAACTTCCGTTCTACCTTAAGCCGGGCGCATATCTCTTAGATTCCCCAACAGAATCTTCGTGGTATAAGCTAGATAGATGGCAGCATTCATGGGAATCCGGAAAGTCTAACCTTGTCTGTGGTATTCTGAGTAGGATTCCGGGAATCTGGAAAGTCTAACCTTGTCTGTGGTATTCCGAGTAAGATTCCGGTATTGAATGACTGTGACGAGCTTCAAACTCCTGAAGGCTGGGCGTCAGTGACAGACGCAAGAGAATCAAGGGATTCTATTCCAACCTGATTGAGAACCGACAGATGATTAGCTGAGCTGTGACAGAGCATAAGAACGTTTTCACTGAGAGGATGGGATGTAGCCATTGACAACGGTGATGCCCTACATACAGCTTGCCATGGAAAGGAGTAAGAAGGATTGGATGAATGTAATAAAAAAGTAGAGATACGAGAGGAGCACAGCATATCCATACGCCTATTTGAAATTCCCACTATTGATTTACATAAGTATTTCTATCCTATTTTATTTTCTGTTTATTAATTATTTTTGAACTCATCATAAACCAATTTAATCTGCCTAACTGAGATTTACAAGGTGACCATAGCTTGCTTCATACCAACAATCTCTGTGGGATCGACCCTTACTCACGTAAGGTTTATTACTTGAACGACCCAGTACACTTGCTGGTTAGTTGAACGGAGTTGTGAGCTTCTCTAACAGTGCCTGGAACTCTTTTATCACAATTTCATCCACCAAGTTTTTGGCGCCGTTGCCGGGGATTGTTCGAGTATGGACAACTGACGGTTCATCTTGTTGCTCAGATTAGGTAATTTTCTTTTCAAAAATTTTTTAAAAAATCTTTTTCAAAATTTTTCTTTTCTTTTTCGTTTTTCCAAACTTTATTTTCGAAAAAATTAATAAAAATACAAAAAAAATCATAAAATCATAAAAAAAACCAAAAATATTTTGTGTTCTTGTTTGAGTCTTGAGTCAATTTTTAAGTTTGGTGTCAATTGCATGTTTTTAAAATTTATGCATTATTTTTTCGAAAATTTCATGCATTCATAGTGTTCTTCATGATCTTCAAGTTGTTCTTGGTAAGTCTTCTTGTTTGATCTTGATGTTTTCTTATTTTGTATCGTTTGTTGTTTTTCATGTGCATTTTTCGTTTGTTAGAGTCCATGCATTAAAGATTTCTAAGTTTGGTGTCTTGCATGTTTTCTTTGCATCAAAATTTTTCAAAATTATGTTCTTGATGTTCATCATGATCTTCAAAGTGTTCTTGGTGTTCATCTTAACATTCATAGTGTTCGTGTATGCATTATGTGTTTTGATCCAAAATTTTCATGTTTTGGGTCATGTTTGTTGTTTTTCTCTCTCATCATCAAAAATTTCAAAAATCAAAAAAATATCTTTTCCTTATTTCTCTCCAAATTTTTGAAATTTTGGATTGACTTGGTCAAAAATTTTTAAAAATTAGTTGTTTCTTACAAGTCAAGTCAAAATTCCAATTTTAAAAATCTTATCTTTTTAAAA
>NC_029773.3:39550648-39555042 GCF_000817695.3 Arachis duranensis | reverse complement strand
GAAAATTTCAAAAATATTTTTCAAATTATTTTCAAAATCTTTTTCTTATCTTTATATCAAATTTTCAAAAATTAGCTAACAATTAATGTGATTGATTCAAAAATTTGAAGTTTGTTACTTTCTTGTTAAGAAAGGTTCAATCTTTAAAATCTAGAATCCTATCTTTTAGTTTCTTGTTAGTTAAGTAATTAATTTTAATTTTAAAATTAAAATCTTTTTCAACCATATCTTATTTATCTTATCTTTTTATCATATCTTTTTCAAAAGTTTATCTTTTTCAAATTTTGATTTCAAAATATCTTATCTTATCTTCTTATCTTTTCAAATTTGATTTTAATATCTTTTTCAACTAACTAATCAACTTTTTGTTTGTTTCTTATCTTTTTCAAAACCACCTAACTATTTTTCCCTCTCTAATTTTCGAAAATATCTCATCCCTTTTTCAAAAATTCTTTTTAATTAATTAATTGTTTTAATTTTTAATTTTCATTATATCTTATCTTTAATTTTCGAAAATACTAACCTCTTTTTCAAAATTATTTTCGAAATTCTCCCTCTCCTTTCTTATTTTATTTAATTATTTATTTACTAACACTTCTCTTCACCTCTCTCCATCTAAATATCCGAACCCACTCTTCTTCATTCTTTTCCCCTTTCTTCTTCTACTAACAATAAGGAACCTCTTTACTGTGACATAGAGGATTCCTCTTTCTTTTCTTGTTCTCTTCTTCCCTATATGAGCAGGAACAAGGAAAAAGACATTCTTGTTGAAATTGATCCAGAACCTGAAAGGACTCTAAAGAGAAAATTAAGAGAAGCTAAGTTACAATAATCTAAAGGTAACCTTTCAGAAAAATTAGAGCAAGAGAAGGAGATGGCAGCCGAAAATAATAATAATGCAAGGAGAATGCTTGGTGATTTCACAAAGCCAACATCCAAATTTGATGGAAGAAGCATCTCCATTCCTGCCATTGGAGCCAATAACTTTGAGCTGAAACCTCAGCTAGTTGCTTTAATGCAACAAAACTGCAAGTTTTATGGACTTCCATCTGAAGATCCTTATCAGTTTTTAACTGAGTTCTTGCAGATTTGTGAGACTATAAAGACGAATGGAGTAGATCCTGAAGTCTACAGGCTCATGCTTTTCCCTTTTACTGTAAGAGACAGAGCTAGAATATGGTTGGATTCACAACCCAAGGATAGCCTGGACTCCTGGGATAAGCTGGTCACTGCCTTCTTGGATAAATTCTTTCCTCCTCAGAAGCTGAGCAAGCTAAGAGTGGATGTTCAAACCTTCAAACAAAAAGATGGTGAATCCCTTTATGAAGCTTGGGAAAGATACAAGCAGCTGACCAAAAGATGTCCATCTGACATGTTTTCAGAATGGACCATATTAGATATATTCTATTATGGCCTATTTGAGTTTTCGAAACTGTCACTGGACCATTCTGCAGGTGGATCCATTCACCTAAAGAAAACGCCTGTAGAAGCTCAAAAACTTATTGACATGGTTGCAAATAACCAGTTCATGTATACTTCTGTTAATTACATGGGTGAACCTTATGGAAACACCTATAATTCATCATGGAGAAATCATCCAAATTTCTCATGGAAGGATCAACAAAAGCCTCAACAAGGCTTTAACAATGGTGGACGCAATAGGCTGAGCAATAGCAAGCCTTTCCCATCATCCTCTCAGCAACAGATAGAGAATTCTGAACAAAACACTTCTAATTTAGCCAATCTAGTCTCTGATCTGTCAAAGGCCACTTTCAGTTTCATGAGTGAAACAAGATCCTCCATTAGAAATCTGGAGGCATAAGTGGGCCAGCTGAGTAAGAAAATCATTGAAACTCCTCCCAGTATTCTCCCAAGCAATACAGAAGAAAATCCAAAAGGAGAGTGCAAGGCCATTGATGTAATCAATATGGCCGAATGCACAAGGGAGGAGGAGGACAAAAATCCTAGTGAGGAAGACCTCCTGGGACGTCTCTCAAGCAAGAAGGAGTTTCCTATTAAGGATCCAAAGGAATCTGAGGCTCATATAGAGACCATAGAGATTCCATTAAATCTCCTTCTGCCATTCATGAGCTCTGAAGACTATTCTTCCTCTGAAGAGGATGAAGATGTGACTGGAGAGCAAGTTGCTCAATATTTAGGAGCTATCATGAAGCTGAATGCCAAGTTGTTTGGTAATGAGACTTGGGAAAGTGAACCTCCCTTGCTCATTAATGAACTAGATACCTGAATTCAGCAAATTCTACCTCAAAAGAGACAAGATCCTGGCAAGTTCTTAATACCTTGTACCATAGGTACCATGACCTTTGAAAAGGCTCTATGTGATTTGGGGTCAGGGATAAATCTTATGCCACTCTCTGTAATAGAGAAGCTGGGGATCATTGAGGTACAACCTGCCTTGTTCTCATTACAATTGGTAGACAAGTTATTGAGACAAGCTTATGGAATAGTGGAGGACGTGTTAGTAAAGGTTAAAGGCCTTTACATCCCTGTTGATTTCATAATCTTAGACACTAGGAAGGAAGAGGATGAATGCATTATCCTTGGAAGACCTTTCCTAGCCACAGTAGGAGCTGTGATAGATGTCAATAGAGGTGAATTTGTCCTTCAATTGAATGGGGACTACCTTGTGTTTAAGGCACATGGCCATCCCTTTGTGACAAAAGAGAGTAAGCATGAAGAGCTTCTCTCAGTTCAGAGTCAAGAAGAGCCCCCACAGTCAAACTCTAAGTTTGGTGTTGGGAGGCCACAACCAAACTCTAAGTTTGGTGTCAAGATCCCATATCCAGACTCTAAGTTTGGTGTTGCGACTATACAACATTGACTTGATCACCTTTGTGGCTCCATGAGAGCCACTGTCAAGCTATTGACACTAAAGAAGCGCTTGTTGGGAGGCAACCCAATTTTATTTATCTAATTTTTATTTTATTTTATTTTATTGTTATTTTGTGTTTTATTAGGTACATGATCATGTGGAGTTACGAAAAAAATCATAAAAATTAAAAACAGAATCAAAAACAGTAGAAAAAAATTCGCACCCTGGAGAAAGCACAGGCTGGCGTTCAACGCCAGTAAGGTGCATCTGGCTGGTGTTCAACGCCAGAACAGAGCATGAATCTGGCGCTAAATGCCAGAAACAAGCAACATTCTGGCGCCGAACGCCAGGAATGTGCCTAGAGGAAAAGCTGGCACTGAACGCCGGTAACAAGCATGAAACTGGCGTTCAACGCCAGAAACATGTTATATGTGGGCGTTAAACGCCCAGAAGGTGCACCACTCGGCGTTTAAATGCCAGAATGGTGTGCAAAGGCATTTTACATGCCTATTTGGTGCAGGGATGGAATTCCTTGACACCTCTAGATCTGTGGACCCCACAGGATCACCTCAGGATCTGTGGACCCCACAGGATCCCCACCTAACATATTCCCACCTTACCTCCTAATCCTATTTTACTCTTCCCCATGTCACACTTCCCAACAACTTCAATCTCTGAATCTCTCCTCCCAATAAACCCTCTTTCCCAAAACCCTTCACCAATCACCTCAATCTCTCTTCCCCATCACCTCTTCACCACTCACATCCATCCACTCTTCCCCATAAACCCCACCCACCTTCAAAATTCAAAAACACTTTCCCACCCAATCCCACCCATATAGCCGAATACACACATCCCTCAATCCCCTCCATATCTTCTTCTTATTCTTCATCTTTTCTTTCTTCTCTTGCTCGAGGGCGAGCAATTTTCTAAGTTTGGTGTGGTAAAAGCATAGCTTTTTGCTTTTCCGTAACCATTAATGGCACCTAAGGCCAGAGACATCCAAAAAAAAAGAAGAGAAAAAAGGGAAGACAAAAGCTTCCACCTCTGAGTCATGGGAGATGGAAAGACTCATGTAAAGGGTTTATAGCTCAGTGGTAGAATATTTGACTGCAAATCAAGAGATCCCTGAGATACCTCAGGGGATAAATTTGTCCTCCACACAATTATTGGGAGCAACTAAGGATAGGAACACCAAAATTACTAGGGATCATGCAACAGAAGCAAGGAAGATACATAAAGGAGCTCAAAAAGCACCATTGGACCTTCAAGAAGGCGCCACCCTCACTCAGGTAGATTCATTCCTTGTTCTTATTTCTTTCTATTTTTCGATTTTTATGCTGTGTTTATCTATGTTTTGTGTCTCTACTTCATGATCATTAGTAGTTAGTAACTATGTCTTAAAGTTATGAATAATTCCATGAATCTTTCACCTATCTTAAATAAAAAAAATGTTTTAATTCAAAAGAACAAGAAGTACATGAGTTTCGAATTTATCCTTGAAATTAATTTAATTATATTGATGTGGTGACAATACTTTTTGTTTTCTGAATGAATGCTT
>NC_029773.3:39549354-39550529 GCF_000817695.3 Arachis duranensis | reverse complement strand
TTGATAATCTGAAAAATCATAAAATTGATTCTTGAAGCAAGAAAAAGCAGTGAAAAAAAAAGAAAAGCTTGCAAAAAAAAACTGGCAAAAAAAATAGAAAGAAAAAGAAAAAGCAAGCAGAAAAAGCCAATAGCCCTTAAAACCAAAAGGCAAGGGTAAAAAGGATCCAAGGCTTTGAGCATCAATGGATAGGAGGGCCCAAGGAAATCAAATCCAGGCCTAAGCGGCTAAATCAAGTTGTCCCTAACTATGTGCTTGTGTCATGAAGGTCCAAGTTAATCCGAAATTCTAAGTTCCTAGAGAAGCCAATCATTCTAAACTTCAAAGGAAAAAGTGAGATGCCAAAACTGTTCAGAAATAAAAAGCTACAAGTCCCGCTCATCTAATTATAATTAATATTCATTGATTTTCTGGAATTTATAGTATATTCTCTTCTTTTTATTCTATTTGATTTTCAGTTGCTTGGGGACAAGCAACAATTTAAGTTTGGTGTTGTGATGAGCGGATAATTTATACGCTTTTTGGTATTGTTTTTAGGTAGTTTTTAGTAAGTTCAAGCTACTTTTAGGGATATTTTCATTAGTTTTTATGTTAAATTCACATTTCTGGACTTTACTATGAGTTTGTGTGTTTTTCTAAGATTTCAGGTAATTTCTGGCTGAAATTGAGGGACTTGAGCAAAACTCTGAAAAAGGCTGACAAAAGGACTGCTGATGCTGTTGGAATCTGACCTCCCTGCACTCGAAATGGATTTTCTGGAGCTACAGAACTTCAAATAGCGCGCTGTTAACGGCGTTGTAAAGCAGACATCCAGAGCTTTCCAGAAATATATAATAGTCTATACTTTATTTGGAAATTGACGACGTAACTTGGCGTTGAACGCCAAGTACATGCTGCTGTCTGGAGTTAAACGCCAGAAACACGTCATGATCCGGAGTTGAACGCTCAAAACACGTTATAACTTGGCGTTCAACTCCAATAAAAGCCTCAGCTCATGGGTAGATCAATCTCAGCCCAAACATACACCAAGTGGGCCTCAGAAGTGGATTTATGCATCAATTACTTACTCATGTAAACCCTAGTAGCTAGTTTAGTATAAATAAGACTTTTTACTAGTGTATTAAGCATCTTTTGACCATTCGGTCTTTTGATCATTCAGGGGGCTGGCCATTCGG
>NC_029773.3:39537151-39549261 GCF_000817695.3 Arachis duranensis | reverse complement strand
AGGGTGTGGAGCTCTGCTGTACCTCAAGTTTCAATACAATTACTATTACTTTCTATTCAATTCTCTTTTATTCTTATTCCAAGATATACGTTGCACTTCAACTTGATGAATGTGATGATCTGTGACACTCATCATCATTCTCACCTATGAACGCGCGTGACTAACAACCACTTCCGTTCTACCTTAGGCCGGGCGCATATCTCTTAGATTTCCCAACAGAATCTTCGTGGTATAAGCTAGATAGATGGCAGCATTCGTGGGAATCCGGAAAGTATAACCTTGTCTGTGGTATTCCGAAATCCGAAAATTCTAACCTTGTCTGTGGTATTCCGAGTAGGATTCCGGGAATCTGGAAAGTCTAACCTTGTCTGTGGTATTCCGAGTAAGATTCCGGTATTGAATGACTGTGACGAGCTTCAAACTCCTGAAGGCTGGGCGTCAGTGACAGACGCAAAAGAATCAAGGGATTCTATTCCAACCTGATTGAGAACCGACAGATGATTAGCCGTGATGTGACAGAGCATTTGGACCATTTTCATTGAGAGGATGGGATGTAGCTATCAACAAGGGTGATGCCTCCAGACGATTAGCCGTGCAGTGACAGCGCATAGGACCATTTTCCCGAGAGGATTGAAAGTAGCCATTGATGATGGTGATGCCCTACATACAGCTTGCCATGGAAAGGAGTAAGAAGGATTGGATGGATGTAATAAAAAAGTAGAGATACGAGAGGAGCACAGCATCTCCATACGCCTATATGAAATTCCCACTATTGATTTACATAAGTATTTCTATCCTATTTTATTTTCTATTTATTAATTATTTTTGAACCCATCATAAACCAATTTAATCTTCCTAACTGAGATTTACAAGGTGACCATAGCTTGCTTCATACCAACAATCTCTGTGGGATCGACCCTTACTCACGTAAGGTTTATTACTTGGACGACCCAGTACACTTGCTGGGTAGTTGAACGGAGTTGTGAGCTTCTCTAACAGTGCCTGGAACTCTTTTATCACAATTTCGTCCACCACAAGGCATGGGGAGTATTGGATGCAAGATATTTATTAGCATGCCGGCAAGGGCATGAGTAGCATAGATCAAGCATAAAAATCTTTAATGTATTGTTAGTCGTGAGAAACTAACAATAACGTTTGTATTAACAATTATATTTAATTAATAAAATAGTAAAGGGAATTTGTGAAAAGCAGGCATTTATATTAGTAGATTAAAAGAAATCTTAAAAATAGTGCACAATGCCATACGGGCGTTTTCACAAACACTTAGCATGCACGGTAAATAAGCTGTTTGAAAGTATTAAATTGAACATGCAAGAAATCCTTTAAAAAGTAATATATAATTGTCAAATAATCCACAAAAATATAGAAAAGCAATGACCCAAATAAAATTCCAACACCAATGAAAATAATGCAATGAATGAGAGTATGCAATTAAGTAAAAGAAAATGAAAGATAAGGAGAATGAGAAGGGAAAGAACTGAGTAAGAAAGGAGGAAGGGAAAAATTAGGATTGGGGAAGAAAAGATAAGATATTTGGCAAATTTAGGTTGAGCTGTGCGGCGCATGCGACGCGGCCGCTATGGCATGGAGCACGCGGTCGCGTCGCCTATCGTCAGGGCCACTATGGCATATTATATATCAAATCGAAACCCCAGACGTTAGCTTTCCAACGCAACTGGAACCGCATCATTTGGATCTCTGTAGCTCAAGTTATGGTCATTTTAGTGCGAGAGGGTCAGGCTGACAGCTTTGCAGTTTCTCCAACTTCTTGTATTCCTTCCACTTTTGCATGCTTCCTTTCCATCCTCCAAGCCATTCCTGCCCTATAATATCTGAAAACACTTAACACACATATCAAGGCATCTAATGGTCATAAGAGAGGATTAATAATAAGCAAATATAAGATCAAAGAAGCATGTTTTCAATCAAAGCACATAATTAGGAAGGCAAATGTAAAACCATGCAAATAGTATGAATAAGTGGGTAAAGAGTTGATAAAAACCACTCAATTGAGCACAAGATAAATCATAAAATATGGGTTTATCAAACGCCCAACAAGCCAAAATTTCAAGAGCTTGGCATTGTCACTGGCGTGTCCAGCAACAACGTGGGCAACAACGCCCAACAAGCTTAGGAGCAGACGCATTGCACGTTGCCAACTTGGGAACCAAGTTGGCAACACCAGGAAGCTACCAGAGGAGGTGTTGGAGCGTTGTCTCTGGCGTGTTTGCCAACAACGTGGGCAACAACGCCCAAGCAAGGAGGAAGAAGGCATCCTAGCATTGTTACTGGCGTGTTTTCCAGCAACGTGGGCAACAACGCCCAAGCAGAGAAGAGAAGAGAGCCTGGCATTGTTGCTGGCGTGTTTGCTAGCAACGTGGGCAACAACGCCCAGGCAGCATCATGTTGCTCTCTTCAAAGGTGTGTATCTTGAGCTAGAAAACTCCAAATGAGGTGAATTCAGTGGCTTTGGAAAGTAGACATCAAAAGCTTTCCAACCATATATCATAGTAAGGGATTGGAGTTCATTTGAAGGTTCAAAAGCCAGCTTTATTTAGAGCCTCAGACATTGAAAGCGTTGTCACTGGCGTGTTCACCAAGTTGCCAACGCCCAACCCAGGCAGCCTGACCATACCTTCTTCAAAGGAGCATAACTTGAGCTATAGAGATCTAATTGAGGTGCTTCTAGTTGCTTTGGAAAGCTGACATTCAGAGCTTTCCAACCATGTATAATAGTCTATAGTGAAGAACAAAATTGAAGCTTAAACAAGAGGCAACTTTGGGCATCAAAACTAAATTCAGAAAGGGCCAAGTGTTTAGCAACAACTTGGGTTGGCAACGCCCAAGTACCAAGCCTGGTGCCCAGAAAATTCTTTGCACGTTGCTAACGTGCTATAAGCTGGCGTTTTTGGTAATAATGCCCAGTTGGGCCAGAGTTGATGAGAAATTGCTCTTGCTCTCTACACTCTTTTCAAAGGGAAATTCTTCCTTCATTGGACCAGGAACTTAACCATGGAAAAGCCCACATTGCCAACCCAATTGAGGACCTCCAAATGAGTCTTAGGAGTAGTATAAATAGAGTAAAATTTTGTACTTGGAGGCCCCCCTTCCACTTCTTAGAGACTTTTACTTTTACTTTGACTCTTAGAGCATTCTTCACTTTCGGGAGACTACCCGAAAGCTATTTTGTCTTTATTGCAACTTTCAAATTTCAGTTTTAAGAACTTCTTCTTCATTCTCCATTTCTTGACTACTAAATTTTAATGTCTACTTTTGTAATTGTTGTTAAATTGAGAGCTATGATTCACTAAACCCCACTTTCATTAGGGGGAGGAGCTCTGTTTATTTGAATAGGTTGACAACTAATCTTTTCCTTCTCAATTCAAGTGGTTCATCCAAGAGAAAACTCTTGTTCTTCACAAATTCAATTACATTTGAGAGAAGGATTGAATCTACATGAATTATATGGTGAACTTGAGAAAGAATCCATATAATTCAGTTTGGAGTTCTCCTTTCACAATTTCTTTGATCAATACACTTTGGGTTGGTATGTGAGATATAACCTCCCTTAGTTGAGGTCCTGGAAGTTGTGTGGCTTTGGATTAGAAATTTGAACTTCACCTCTTCTCATGACCAATTAGATCACAAGAGTGGCAATTGATTGTGTTGAGAGAAATTGAGTTGCCAAGAGATTGGGATTCAATTATTCACAATCCGCCATAGATCTATACCCATGATTGAGAAGGAGATGAGCAAAGTCAATTCATGACAATTTACATCTCTGATCCCTAATGATCTCTCTATCATTAATTCTCATCTCTTGTGTTCTTTAGTTATCTTGAATACCCACTACCAAATTCCCTTCTATATTCTTGCAATTTATTATTCTTGTCATTTACATTCTGTTTTCTATTCCTTGCAATTTACCTTTCTACTCTCTACAATTCTGCAATCTTTACTTTGCAATTTATCTTTAATGTCATTTAAGTTTCTTGCACTTTAAGTTTCAGTTATTTACTTTCATTTTCCTTCTTTATTCTAGTTCTTTAAATTCTTTGTCATTTAACTTTCCGCAATTACATTCAAAAATAAAATCTCATGAATTCAAAACCATGTTTGCTTGACTAAATATACCATTTAACTAAAGTTGCTTAATCTACCAATCTCTGTGGGATCGACCTCACTCTTAGTGAGTTTTATTACTTGATACGACCCGGTATACTTGCCAGTTATACGTGAAATCTAAATTTTCGCGTATCAGGAAGCTATGGCAAATTATATATCGTTGGGAAGCCCCGGATGTTATCTTTCCAATGTAATTGGAACCGCGACATTTGGACCTTTGTAGCTCAAGTTATGGTCGATTTAGTACCAAGAGGTCAGGCTGGACAGCTTTAGCAAGTCCATCAGTTTCTTGTATTCCTTCCACTTTTGCATACTTCCTTTCCATCCTCTAAGCCGTTCTTGTCCTGTAATCTCTGAAATCACATAACACACATATCAAGGCATTGAATGGTAATAAGAGAGGATTAAACATAGCAAATTTAAAGCCCAAAGAAGCATATTTTCAATCATAGCACAAAATCAGAAAGGAGAATGTAAAACATGCAAATAGTGTGAATAAGTGTGCAAAGGCTTGATAAAAACCACTCAATTGAGCATAAGATAAACCATGAAATAGAGGTTTATCAAGCTGTCACTGGCGTTTGACCCAACGTTGGAGGGCCAATGTCCGCCGATCCACGAGTACGTGTACCATGCGCTTCTGCGCACAATGCTGAAAATGCTCATCCACGCGTACGCACACTGTGTGCTTAAGCGTGCATTGATATTTTTCCCATGCACGCGTACGCGGCATTGACGCGTGCACATCGATTCCACTTTTTCCAATTTCAATTCTGGGCTGGCGTCGCGGGCGTTGGAGGTAGCATTTGAGGTAACGTTGGACCTCCAACGTCCAGTTGTTGCGTGTACGCGCACCGTGCGCTTCCACGCAAATGATCCAAAAATACTTGTTTGCACGTACGCGGCATGTACGCTTCCGTGCCGATTCCAGAATTTGCTGTTTTTGCGCGTACCCGGCATGTACGTACGCGCACCTCAAAAATCCTTTGGCCCCAGCATTGATCATTTTCTCACCACGTTGGGGTTAACGTTGGACATCCAACGCTTCCTCAAACGTGAGCTTCAGTAACTTTATGTTCTGTTTCTCTTCTCCAAGTCTCATTTCTTCAACCTTCCTCCATGCCTTTCTTCACCTATCATCAACCAATACATGCATCAAAGCCTTGCTAAAGTCATGAGAATTCTTATCATTCTTAACACACAAGTAATTATAGCATAATTCTCATGAAATAGCATCATATTAATCATAATTGGATGAATCTAGGTATGCATGAATTTCTACCAAAATGGCTTACTTATAACTCAAGAAAGTGCATAAAACCTAATGAAACAAGTGAAAAATGCTTGCAAAGCTAGCATAAGATGACTTGTCATCAATTTATTCTTAATTTGTGAATAAGTGCAGCAAAAAAAGTCAACTATCTGGGTGTAGCATTATCCGGTGAATAAAAAATAAAAAATATTTTTAAAAAATTTAAAAATTTTAAAAAACTAAATTTTTTATTTTTGAATTTTTACATTATATTATTAAATTTTTTTATTTAGATAATAAAAAAATAAAGTCCAGCAATATCTAGTAAACTACAGATTTGTAAATTTATTATTTTTTTTTAATTTTTAAACTAAAAAAATATTTTTTTCTAATTGTAACAAAATAACAAATTTCAAAAATATCCAAAAAATAAAAAAATTAAAATTTTAAATTTTTTAAATTAATTTATTCTTAATTTGTGAACAAGTGCAGCAAAAAAAGTCAACTGTCTGGGTGTAGCATTATCCGGTGAATAAAAAATATTTTATTAAAAGAATAAAAATCTTTAAAAAACTAAATTTTTTAATTTTGAATTCTAGTTTTTTTTTTCTGACCGGTTTTTTCCAGTTTTTTATTTTTTTAGGTTGTGCTGACCGGTTTTTTTACGTTGTGCTAACCGGTTTTTGCCTTTTTTTTACGTTGTGCTGACCGGTTTTTTCCATTTTTTTTGGGTTGTGCTGACTAGTTTTTTTTTTACGTTATGCTGACCGTTTTTTTTTAGTGTGCTGACCGATTTTTTCCCTTTTTTACGTTGTGCTGGCCGGGTTTTTTTTTTTTTTTTTTTTTTTTTTTTTTGTACAAATGAAAGGAAAAATAAAAACAAAAGAAGGAAGGAAAAAGAAAAACAAAGCCAAGTTAATTGACTGAATTTCTATCTAAACATATGAAGTGACAAAACTTAGCTTATTCTAAGGCTCAAGTCATTTCACATATTCTTTTGCATTTAAAATCGCATGTTTAGCCATTTCACATACGCGCATTGAGCTGTTTTCTTTATGAAATAATAATCTTGCATGACCGATATAACATTTATTATTGTGTCATATACATTTCGGTACATTTAGATTACGATTTGCTTACAAGGTTAAGACATTATTTAGATATAGACATAAAAATATAAAATCGTATTTAATAGATGAGATATGAATAGAAATATTGTGTTAAGAGATATAAAGTTAGTATATTTTGTATTCATCTTAAAAGAAAAGAAAAGATACAGAGACACTAATAAAAAATACAATTTATTTTTTTATTTTTTTTATTATTTTTTTAATTTTTTATAATTATATTTTTTTCTCAAATTTTTTGAATGAAAAAATAAAAATAAATTAAATTTTCATAATTTATTTTAATTTATTACTAAATAAAATACAAAAACACAAAATTTATATCTCTATCTATTATTATATCCTATTCTTAATATCTTACATTATTCTGTTTTGTTTTCAGAAATAAACGCAGCCTTAAGTCATTAAGTGAGTTTTCTTAAATTTTATATGATATATCTCCCCCTAAAATATTCTTTATGGGTTTAACATTTTTTTAAAATATAAGTATTCATAATAAACTCATAGAATTTTCTATATATATTACAGATCATCTCATTATAATAAGGATCTACTTTTGAAATTTTTTTGAAAAAAAAAGAAAAAAGTTCAAAATTCATTTATACTATTATTGTCTTGTCTACTTTGAAACCAAAAACGAAATGAGATATTTGCAAATATTATATATTGTTGGTTTTTTTTAGATTCTAAAAAGAGTTGAATAAAGATTGTTTTAGAATTTTACTTCTTTTGGCCAAAGTGAAGTAAATAAGATTATGACAGAGATTATTTTTGTTTATTTTATAAATTGCGTAAAATTAAATAGAGTAATGAAGGAAAAGAAGATTTACAAAATTATATATCTTAGTAGTTCAGCTTTTAAGTACAATGAGATTTATAATTAATCTCTATTACAAATATAATAAAACTTTTACTATAACTATCAATTACAACAACAAATTCCGATGAGATAAAATCCAAGAGTTTAATTCAAACTCCCTAATCAAGTGAATTTCAAGAGTTTGAATTATCGTTGGATTTTTTAGCAGAAATTTTCGACAATAGTATTGATCTTTTTAAATATAATTTTAAACTCACAACGATCTTAGCATTGTTGAATTTTGCATCAGTCTCCAACCATAAAATTGAGTCAATATTTTTTAGAAATTTAATTTTTCACCTTATCGTCAGACAATCTAATAGAAATTCTAATAATAAATTTCATAAAAAAAAATTAACAGTAATTCTGATGGTTTTAAGCGTATTTTTAGTAATGCAAGATTTGATACAACATATTCAAATTAAGCGTGTTTTACCACTAAACTTGAACCAAACTTAGCAATTTTTTCTTAAGTGCGAACCCAAAACTTAACAAAAGAAAAAATTGGAAGAACTTATTAAATATTTTAAATGGAAACTTTTTTTTGAAAAACTAAATTTTTTATTTTTGAATTTTTAAATTATATTATTAAATCTTTTGTGTTTAAATAATAAAAAAATAAACTCCAGCAATATCTAGTAAACAATAGATCTGAAAAATTATTTTCTTTTTAAAAAAATAAAAAATAAATAATTCCAAAAATATCCAAAAAAATAAAAAATTAAAATTTTAAATTTTTTAAACTAATTTATTCTTAATTTGTGAAGAAGTGAAGCAAAAAAAAGTAAACCATCTAGGTGTAGCATTATCCGGTGAATGAAAAAATAAAAAATATTTTTTAAAAAATTAAAAAATTTGAAAAAATAAAATTTTTTATTTTTGAATTTTTAAATTATATTTTTAAATGTGTTTTATTTAAACAATAAAAATAAAATAAAGTCCAGCAATATCTAATAAATAATAGATCTGTAAATTTGTTATTTTTTTATTTTTAAACTAAAAGTATATTTTATCTAATTGTAAAAAATTAAGATATTCCAAAAATGTTGAAAAAAGTAAAAAATTAAAATTTTAAATTTTTTTAAATTAATTTATTCTTAATTTGTGAACAAGTGCAGCAAAAAAAAATTCAACTATCTGGGTGTAACATTATCCGGTGAAAAAAAAATATTTGTAAAAAAATTAAAAATTTTAAAAAACTAAATTTTTTGTTTTTGAATTTTTAAATTATATTATTAAATATTTTTATTTAAATAATAAAAATAAAGTCCAGCAATATCTAGTAAACAATAGATCTGTAAATTTACTATTTTTTTTAAATTTTAAACTAAAAAAATTCTAGTCGTAAAAAAATAAAGAATTCTAAAAGTATCAAAAAAATAAAAAAATTAAAATTTTAAATTTTTTAAATTAATTTATTCTTTTTTGTGACTAAATTAATTTATTCTAAATTTGTGAACAAGTGCAGCAAAAAAAGGTAACTGTCTGGGTGTAGCATTATTCGGTGAATAAAAAAATAAAAAATATTTTTAAAAAAAATAAAAATTTTAAAAAACTAAATTCTTTATTTTTGAATTTTTAAATTATATTATTAACTGTTTTTTATTCAAATAAGAAAAATAAAATAAAGTCTAGCATCTACCTTCTTGAGGATTTGCGACACTGTTAAATCCAATGGTGTGAATCCTGAAACTTACAAGCTCCTGCTGTTCCATTTTCATTAAGGGACAAAGCTGCAAAATGGCTTGAAACTTTTTCCCAAGGAAGTATCACTAGTTGGGATGATTTGGTGACTAAATTTCTAGCCAAATTTTATCCACCCCAAAGGATCATCAGGCTGAAAACTGAGGTGCAGACATTCACCCAATTAGATGCCGAATCCTTGTATGAAGCATGGGAGAGGTACAAAGCTTTGATCAGAAAATGTCCCCTGATGTGCGGAAAATGATCCGACACAAAACTCACCGGCAAGTGTACCGGGTCACATCAAGTAATAAAACTCACGGGAGTGAGGTCGATCCCACAGGGATTGAAGGATTGAGCAATTTTAGCTTAGTGGTTGATTTAGTCAAGCGAATCAAGTATTGGTTGATTGATTTGTAATTGGCAGTAACTAAATTGCAAGGAATGTAAAAGGGAGAGGGATAATTGCAGTAATTTAAAGAGAACAGGAAGTAAAGAAGCTGAATCTTAAAGTGCAAGTAATATAAATTGCAGAAATTTAGATTGCAAGAAATGTAAATGACTGAAACTTAAAGTGCAAGAAATGTAAATTACTTGAATTATAAAAGGAATTGGGAATTGGGATTGCAGAAATTAAATAGAGAAAAGTAAAATCAAACAAGCAGAAGAGTAGAAGATGGACTCAAATTAACTGGATCTCAAACGGAAATGAAAATGAACTTGGTGTAACAATTAAACAAGGAAATTAAAATTGAAAAACATAGATCTCAGGACTCAAGAGACTAGATAGCCAAGTCTAGATCTCACTGACTTCCTAGATCCAAATTCAGAATTCAATTGCAAGAGAAGTAAAGATCAAACAGTAGAAAACTAAATTCAATTTCCAATTTCTCAAGAGTGCAGTAAAAATCAAAACAGAGGGAGATCTCAAGGTGAGATTGAGACAGAATTTCCTCAATTCTCAACACCCAAGACACAAGCAAGTGTGCAGGAAATGAAAACAAGAAACCCAGAGGAAGAGAATTCAATTCCCCTCCCAGAAACTAACAACCAAAATGTAAAGTGAGCTCTCTCCTATGAGTACTATGAAAATTCTAAAGAAAAGCTCCAAAAAGAAAAAGCTCCCTGAAAACTTAAATTCTAAGCTATTTATACACTTTCTTCAAATGATCTTCAAGCCTTGAATTGGGCCCTTGCTCTTGATGGAATTGGGTTGACAAAAGCCTTTGTTGATTGTTCTTGGTGTTGGGGAGAAATCCGTTTGCAACTTGGGCCTTAGGGATTTACGTTTGAGTTGACGTTTGAGGCAAACGTTGACTCAAACGCCTTCATGTGCGAATTATGCAGCTCGGCCATTCTGCTGTCATCCACATTTGAGGCAGCGTTTGAGGTCAAACGTTAGCTCAAACGTGGTTCTCTCCAAGCTTCTCTTTTGGACAATGTTTGGCCTAACGTTTGAGGCAAACGTTGGCACAAACGTGGCTCAACTAAGGCATCAAACAGGGTGCTCTTCTATGCTCTTCCATGCTAAAATGTAGCCAACGTTTGACCTCACGTTTGAGGCAAATGTTGGCGCAAACGTTACTGTGCCCAGGGGTGATCTTTCTTATTTTTTTGGCGCCAACGTTTGACCTCACGTTTGAGGCAAACGTTGGCGCAAACGTTGCCTTCCTTGAGTGGTGTTCAGGTGCCAGCGTTTGACCTCACATTTGAGGCAAACGCTGGCACAAACGTTGGCCCTCCCTCTGCTTCATCTTCAGCCAACGTTTGCCTCAACGTTTAAGGCAAACATTGGCACAAACGTGGGCGACCTCCAAGGTGTCTTTCAGCTGCTACTCACGTTTGAGTTCACGTTTGAGGCAAACGTGAATCCCTTCTTTCCAAGCCCATTCTTGCAACCTTCTTCCAAGCTTTATTCCACCTATCATCAATCAACAATTGTATCAAAGCTATGCCATAATCATGAGAGTTATTCTTCTTCTTGTCATATAAGCAATTATGGCACAAAAACTCATGAAAATACATCAATTAATCCATGGTTGATTGAATCAAAGGAAACATGAAATTCTACCCAATTGGCTTACTTGTGGCTCAAGAAAGTGCATAAAACCAAATGAAAATCAAAGAAAAAGACTAGTAAAACTAGGCTAAGATGACTTGTCATCACAACACCAAACTTAAAGCTTGCTTGTCCCCAAGCAAGAACATAATTATTAAGAAGAAAGAATGAAAAAGGAAGAGAATGCTCATGCTAGCAGAGTATTATTGGTAGCTCATGGGGTTTTATGCAGATATGTAACTACTCACTTCTTATTGACATATAGGCCTAGAAAGTCTCCTCCAAGCATCAAGCAACACACTGCTATGACCTCTCATTATTCCTTTGTCCTTGATTACTATTTTTTTTTTCTATAAGCTTTAGTTCAGTGTCATTGTAACAAGCTCTTTTCTTTATTTATGCTTGACACATTATTCACTATAGACACTTGGCTCACATTCCTTCTTAGAACACTGATGCCCAGCACCTCTTTGGGTCACTAAATGCCTTGTAGTTAGGTTGCTCTTGATAGTGGATTTTCAGTTGATAATCCTGGGTTAGTTAACCCAAGTTACCAAGTGTTGATGCATGATGAGCGGATAATTTGTACGCTTTTTGGCATTGTTTTTAGTATGTTTTTGGTATGATATAGTTAGTTTTTAGTATATTTTTATTAGTTTTTAGTTAAAATTCACTTTTCTGGACTTTACTATGAGTTTGTGTGTTTTTCTGTGATTTCAGGTATTTTCTGGCTGAAATTGAGGGACCTGAGCAAAAATCTGATTCAGAGACTAAAAAGGACTGCAGATGCTGTTGGATTCTGACCTCCCTGCACTCGATGTGGATTTTCTGGAGCTACAGAAGCCCAATTGGCGCGCTCTCAACGGCGTTGGAAAGTAGACATCCTGGGCTTTCTAGCAATATATGATAGTCCATACTTTGCCCAAGATTTGATGGCCCAAACCGGCGTTCAAAATCACCCTCAGAAATCCCAGCGTTAAACGC
>NC_029773.3:39534018-39534725 GCF_000817695.3 Arachis duranensis | reverse complement strand
AAAATTCGAACTCCATCTCCTTTGATAAGTTCGAATTTTCTACTTCTGTCTTCTACTCTTCTTTTCCTCTGACACTTCATGGAATCTCTATACTGTGACATAGAGGATTCCACATTTTCTTGTTCTCTTCTCTTTCTTATGAGCAGGAGCAAAGACAAGGGCATTCTTGTTGAGGCTGATCCTGAACCTGAAGGGACCTTGAAGAGAAAGCTAAGAGAAGCCAAAGCACAACTCTCTTTAGAGGACCTGACCGAATTCTCCAAAGGAGAAGAACACATGGCAGCCGAAAACAACAAAGCCAACAATGCAAGGAAGATGCTGGGTGACTTTACTGCACCTACTCCCGATTTCTATGGGAGAAGCATCTCTATCCCTACCATTGGAGCAAACAACTTTGAGCTCAAACCTCAATTAGTTTCTCTAATGCAACAGAATTGCAAGTTCCATGGACTTCCACTGGAAGATCCTCATCAGTTTTTAGCTGAGTTCTTGCAAATCTGTGACACTGTCAAGACTAATGGGGTTAACCCTGAGGTCTACAGACTTATGCTATTCCCTTTTGCTGTAAGAGACAGAGCTAGGACATGGTTGGACTCACAACCTAAAGAAAGCCTGGACTCTTGGGAAAAGCTAGTCAATGCCTTCTTGGCAAAGTTCTTTCCACCTCAAAAATTGAGTAAGCTTAGAGTGGAAGTCCAAACCTTCAG
>NC_029773.3:39530255-39530969 GCF_000817695.3 Arachis duranensis | reverse complement strand
TTTCAATACCTTGTACCATAGGCACCATGACCTTCAAGAAGGCCTTGTGTGACTTAGGGTCAAGTGTAAACCTCATGTCTCTCTCTGTAATGGAGAAGTTAGGGATCTCTGAGGTACAAGCTGCAAGAATCTCACTAGAGATGGCAGACAACTCAAGAAAATAAGCCCATGGACTTGTAGAGGATGTTCTGGTTAAAGTTGAAGACCATTACATCCCTACTGATTTCATAGTCCTAGAGACTGGGAAGTGCATGGATGAATCCATCACCCTTGGCAGACCCTTCCTAGCCACTGCAAAGGCTGTGATTGATGTTGATAGAGGAGAGTTGATCATTCAAGTGAATGAAGATGACGCCTACTGAAGCTCAAGAACTGATTGAAATGGTTGCAAATAACCAATTCATGTACACTTCTGACAGAAATCCTGTGAACAATGGGATTAGTCAGAAGAAAGGGGTTCTTGAGATTGACACTCTGAATGCCATATTGGCTCAGAACAAAATATTGACCCAAAAAGTCAATATGATTTCTCAAAGTCTGTTTGGAATGCAAAATGCACCAAGCAGTACTAAGGAGGCAAGACACCAAACTTAGCAGTTTGTATACTGCTGACACTAATGAGACACATAAACACTCAAGTCAAAAGAATTCAAAGATCAGAGTAAGAAATCATCAAGAATTACTTGAAGATCCTTAAGACACATGAATGAATGT
>NC_029773.3:39528348-39528919 GCF_000817695.3 Arachis duranensis | reverse complement strand
GAAAGGGGCACCAGACTGGCGTTAAACGCCAGGAAAGGGCACCAGACTGGCGTTAAACGCCAGAAATGGGCAAGAAGCTGGCGTTAAACGCCAGAAATGGGCACCAGCCCGGTGTTTAACGCCAGAAATGGCTCAAAACGTGATTTTGAATGCCATATGGTGCAGGAATGACTTTTCCTTGACACCTCAGGATCTGTGGACCCCACAGGATCCCCACCTACCCTACCACTCTCCCTCTCTTCTTCACCCATTCACCAATCACCTCAACACCTCTTCCCCAAAAACCCTTCACCTATCAAATCCCATCTTTCTCTTCACCACTCACATCCATCCCTCATAAAACCCCACCTACCTCACCATTCAAATTCAAACCACTTTCCCACCCAAACCCACCCTCAAATGGCCGAACCTACCCTTACCCCTCTCCTATATAAACCCATCTTCACTCCTTCATTTTCACACAACATACACACCACTTCTCCCCTTCTTGGCCGAAAACAAAAGCCATTCCCTTTCCCCTCATTTCTTCTTCTTCTACTCTCTTCTTTCTTTTGCTCGAGGACGAGCAAAC
>NC_029773.3:39510608-39524938 GCF_000817695.3 Arachis duranensis | reverse complement strand
CCGGGTTAGTTAACCCAAGTTACCAAGTGTTGATGCACTCCAAAGAACTTAATAATCCAAGCAGATCCTAGTACAAAGACACCACAGGCATATATTCTAAGGTTCAAGCTATTGTGTCTAGCTTTATTCTTTCTTCTCTTTATTTTTCTTACTGCCATTTTTGGCTTTTCTCATTCTACTTTTTTTTCTTTTTTTTTTCAACCAAGGACTTTTATTTTTGAGATTCATAGATAGGGAGCTACTTTCTACTTAAAAGGAGAACAGTCTAGTCTTCTTATTCACTAAAAGTGAGCTACCACACAATCACACATATATGCCACCACTTACTATTATTTGACTTCTAGCTAGCAATGAACCATCTTACTTCATGTTTCAAACATTTCTTTTATTGAATTGAAAATATACAGGGGATAAAACATGCATTAGTTAAGTGAAAGTAAACACACAAGCACACACTTAGACTAGCTTACTTATTTCAAGAACGACAAACATAATGCAAAGATTACTACTTGAAATGACTACTAAAGATGCAAAGACTCTTAAACAAACAAGATGCATGCTTTTTCTTTAGAGTGATGAACAAGGAGCAGGTCCACCTTTCAATTATCTTGCTTTTTCTTTTTCTTTTCATTTGCTTGATTTCTGGTGTTTCTTGTATCCATGTCTGTGTTTGTTGACCCTCGCCAAAACCCAGCTTTGTTCATTGTTTCTTCCACTCTATCTTCAAGTCCCATAGCCTTGCTTACTTCTTTCTCACTCCTCCCTTTGAAGTACTCATCGAAAGTTGGGAATGCTGGCTCCATATTGTGTAGATGATCTACAATGTAGTTCAATTTGATTTGACTATTTATGTTATAGTCAGCTTGGACTTCATACCTTGCATCTTGAAGGGTTGTGAATTCCTTGAGAGCTCTCATGTTCTCGGCTTGCATTTGGGATAACTTATCGAATGATTCATGAGATTGAAAAGCTTGCTCCTCTTATATCACTAGAAATTTTGACTCAAAATCCCTTTGTTGACTCATAATTCTCAGCTGAAGTTCCTCTTGTCTTTGTTGGTGTTTCTTGTACTGTGAATGATACTCTTCTTGCCTCTCTTGAAGTACCGTGTATTGTTGTGACAAACTCTCAATTGCTCCTTGCATCTGAGTCATGTCCATGTTGTTGTGTGGTTGGAATTGTTGATGTTCCTCTTGTTCCTCTTGTGACTCTTCTTCCTCCCTTGGTTCTTCTCTTCGCCTTCTTCTTTGTGGCCTTCGGCTTTGCTGTGCTTTCGTAACAATCATCATTCTTTCAAAGGTTATAGGCATGCCCGGATTCAACCATGTTGGGTTCTCGTCCTCCATTGGTACCTTAGCTTTCATGCACAAACGCATAATGGTGCTTGGGTAGTGTAGCCAACCTTCGGCCGAATTCTTCTCTGCAATTCTTTGAATATCACTTGCAATGATCTCGTGAACCTTCACTTCTCCTCCCATTATTATACAATATAACATGATAGCTCTCTTCTTGTTGACCTCCGAGTTGTTCACTGTGCCCAAGATCGATCTCTTTAGTAGCTCATACCAACCTTTTGCTTCAGGGGTGAGATCTCCTCTTCTCAAGTATTGGTACTTATTTTTAGTAGTTCCTACCCACTCCATGTTCACCACACATATTTCACTGGCAATCTCATCATAGTCTTAGTTTTCATTTAACCTTTGGTGGTACCCTGGCTCATCAAAATGGACTGCCCTTAATTTTAACACTTTCATGATAGTATTTGGGCTAAAATCCACTTCTGTTCCCTGTACATAACTCTTGTAGGTTGGAGCTTTGTTCATCTCAAGCCTTGGGGTATTAGCATAAAATTCCCATATGATGTTTGCATTGATCCTGGTAATTGGTGAAATGAGCTCTTCCCATCTCCTCTTTCTAATCTTGGCTTTCATTTCTTGGCACTCTTCATCCGGCAATAGAATTGGAACTTTCGGATATATCTTTTTTTCTCTCATCCATTCCCATTGCATTTGATGGTACCATGTTTTGAACTTCCACTGATCAAATTCAGGAGTGTTTTCTTCAACCATGGGTTCCTTTCCTTTCCTTTGTTTGGCTCTTGAAGAAGAGGCCATGCTCACTTGATTGGTTGATTTTTTTTTGAGGTTAAGGTTGTGTGTGGAAGGTTCGGGGTTTTGGTGTGCTCTTGGAAGAAAAGATGTTTGAGGCTGAGATTATATGATGAGTAATGATGAAGGAAATAGAGTTTGAATGGTTGGAGTGCAAGGAGTGTGCAACTTCTTCGTTCATGTGCATGGCTTGAGGGTGGTGTTTTATAATCACTTATTTGAACAATGGAGGGCTGGGATGCAATTGGGCATTTTGCCAATCAAAGGTGTGCATGCAAAGTTGAATGAGGACAAAGCTTGCTTCTTCAATGGTCTTCAACGTGCTCTTCCCAAGGATGTGCAAAATCACCCCTTGAAGCATGTGATGGAATTTTGTCCTCATGCTATGCCCCTCCTTGTCTTGTCCCCTCCATTGAATAGTGTCTTGACTACCTGACCATCACAACAAGACAAAAAAAAGAATAAGCATCACCAAAAGCCATTAGATAGATTGCTCATCATTTCTTATGCCTATCTAACTGTGACTCTCTTTTTTTCTTGGAGGACACCAAACTTAATGTTTGGTTATATAGTCTAAAATGTTGTTTCCTCCAACTATTGCTCTTGAAATCTCAATGTCACTCTTGGTTAAATATTTATAAGAAATGCTTTTATAAAATAAAAAATTTCATGAAGAATCAATTGTGTCCCTTAATTAGTGAATCAAGGTTTGATGAACACCAAACTTGTCTCATGTTAAGGGATAAATGTAGAATGCCAGCAATTTATCACAATTGATACCTTCATCACAAGATATGATTTCTTTTCGATCATAACGTCCTAGAAGGTAATAATGTATGATCTATCGGTGTATGATTTTGATTTCATGAACAAGAAATGATCTTCTGAAAACTCTACACATGCAGACGCCAAACTTAATGTTTGGTCATATACTTCATCGGAGAGATTAAGCATATGGTCTAAGAATGTTTGAAAATTTGATTTGGTGTGCTTAAAGGCACACCAAACTTAGAAGTATTGGCATATGTTTCAAAACAGTGCATGCATTCATTAAGTATGTTCATGAAAAAAATCATGCTAGGATGATCATAGCTTACTGAATTTAAAGCAACAGGAATCTTAAATCATGGGTTGCCTCCCATGGAGCGCTCTTTTATTGTCACTAGCTTGACATTGTGGCCCCCATCAGGGTGGTTGACGGTTGTGATGTCTCAACTTGTCTCCCCTCACTGTGAGCTTCTTTTTTGTCCCTTGATGTTCAATTTCAGCATGCTCAAGTGAGAGTATTTTGCAAACAATGTAATAATCATTGGCATGTTGGCTTGTTCCCAACTGTTGATAGATCAACTGCACTTCATCACCCTTAGAGAACCCCTCAGTTGGGATTTTCTTGTTCTTCCATCCTTTGTGAGCCTTCTTCTTGTTTTTCTTCCTTTTTCTTGTTAACCTTTCTTCCTTGACAGCAGCTTTGGTTGTGGGATTCTCCTTCTCAGTTAGCGCTTTAATTCTTTCTTGCTTTCCTTCTTCCCTTTGCACAGTCTCAGGCTTCTCTTGCTCTGCTATGTTGCTTGTTTCTTGTCTTGGAAGATAATTTTCAATTGTCTTGCTAATTTCTTCCTCTATTGCAAGTCTCCTTTGTCAGTCTCATTGTAGTTGTTCTTTTCATTACTGGGCTGTGTCTCTGAAAATACATTCAGGGTGATGTTTTCCTCATGCATTCTAAGGGTTAGCTTTCCTTGTTCCACATCTATAATGGCCCTAACAGTGGCCAAGAAAGGTCTCCCAAGTATGATGGAATCACTTTCATCCTCTTCTGAGTCTAAAACCACAAAATCTGCAGGGTATATGAATTTGTCCACCTTGACTAGAAGGTTTTCAATCACACCCCTGGGGTATACCACCGACTTATCTACCAGTTCCAGAGACATTTGTATCGGCTTAACTTCCTCTATACACAGCTTTTTCACCAAAGAAGAGGGTATTAAGTTGATACTTGCTCCTAGATCGCACATT
The DNA here is from genome assembly GCF_000817695.3 of Arachis duranensis. Lineage (NCBI taxonomy): Eukaryota > Viridiplantae > Streptophyta > Magnoliopsida > Fabales > Fabaceae > Arachis > Arachis duranensis. The sequence goes on along the minus strand of NC_029773.3, from coordinate 39,520,817 downwards.
GCCTTATTGATGGTCAATTCCCCAATGGTGCAGGGCAGAAGGAAACTTCCAGGGTCTTCAAGCTTAGGGGAAGCCCTTTTTGAATCAAAGCCCTGCATTCCTCAGTCAGTAGTATAGTCTCTTTCTCATCCCAACTTCTTTTCTTGTTGATAAGCTCCTTTAAGAACTTGGCATACAAAGGCATTTGCTCCAATGCCTCAGCCAAGGGAATGTTGATTTCTAGCTTCTTGAAAGTCTCAAGGAACTTATGAAAGTGTTGATCCTTTGCTTCTTTGTGGAATCTTTGGGGGTACGGCAGTGGAGGTGTAATGTTCTTCTCCACTTCCTGCTGTCCTTGAACTTCTTCCTTTGAACTATGTGGCTAGTTGTCTTTCTCTTTGAGCTTCTCTGAGACATCTTTGCTTGTTATCAGTTCCTTATTGCTAGCTTCCCCTTTTTCTGATGGTTCTTTGTTGTTGTCTAAAGACTTCTTGGTTACCTCCTTGTTGCTGTTGTTCACCAGTGTCTTTCCACTCCTTAGTTGTATTGCCTTACACTCTTCTTTAGGATTAGGAATGGTGTCACTTGGTAGTGAGCTTGATGGTCTCTCAACAGAAATCTGCTTGGAGATTTGCCCAATCTACCTCTCTAGGCTCTTCATGGAGGCTTCCTGGTTCTTTGGTCAATTCTTGGTTCTTCATCATCTTCTCCATGAGCATCTCCAGATTAGTGATTCTCTGAGAGTCTTGTGAGATTGGTTGGTTGTGGGGGTGTTGATGGTTGATGGTAAGTATTTTGGTTAGTGGGTTGGTTATTGGATGGATAATGGTTGGAGTTGGGGTAATTGTTTTGGGGTTTTCTATAAGAATTTTGGTTAGTTGGCTGCTGGTTGTGGTTTTGGTTGTTTCTTGGAGTGTTTTGATTTGAGTTCCTCTGCCATGGTTGTTGATTCTGGTTGTGATTGTCTCCCCATCTAAGGTTTGGGTGGTTCTTCCAGGATGGATTGTAGGTGTCACCATACACTTCATTCTGTCCAGAGTTTTGGTTGTGCATATACTGCACTTGTTTTTACTGTTGCTCCTCTTGAATTTCTTCATTTTACCCCCAAGTGGTTGATGGTTGGCTCGTGTTGACTGCTGCAACTTGGAGATTGTCAATCCTCTTGGCCATTTGCTCAAATTGTTGTTGAATCTGCTGTTGCATCATTTTGTTTTGAGCTAGGATTGAATCCACTCCTTCCAACTCCATCACTCCTTTCCTTTGTGATAGTTGATGTTGCCTTTGGTGAGCAAAGAAGTACTGGTTGTTGGCCACCATGTCAATGAGATTCTGGGCTTCTTCTGTAGTTTTCATGAGTTGCAAAGAGCCTCCAACTGAGTGATCCAATGCTTCCTGGGATTTCAATGTTAAGCCTTCATAAAAATTCTGCAACCTATCCCATTCAGTGAATATTTCAGGAGGACACTTCCTGATTAGAGCCTTGTATCTCTCCCATGCCTCATAGATGGGTTCAGCCTCCATTTGTGTGAATGTTTGTACCTCAGTCTTCAACCTAATGACCCTTTGAGGTGGGTAAAATTTGGCAAGGAACTTGGTTACCAAATAATCCCAATTGTTGATGCTGTCTCTTGGGAAGGATTCCAACCATTGAGTGGCTTTGTCTCTGAGAGAGAATGGGAATAGTAGTAGCTTGTAGCTGTCAGAAGGCACACCATTGGTTTTGATAGTGTCACAAATTCTCAAGAAGGTAGACAAGTGTTGATTGGGGTCTTCAAGTGGTCCTCCTCCATAAGAGCAATTATTTTGAACTAGAGTGATAAGTTGTGGCTTTAGTTCAAAATTGTTGGCATTGACATTTGGAGTTAAGATGCTGCTTCCACAATGTCTAGGATTTGCAAAAGTATAGGAAGCCAAAACTCTCCTCTGTGGTGGATTGTTGTTGTTGTTGGCTACTCCCCCTGGTGGATTTGGTGGATTGGTTGAATGTTCTTCCATATCTTGAAATTCTTCTTCTGACTCCTCCTCTCCAACAATGTTTTTCCCTCTTTCAGCTCTTCTTAATCTCCTGAGGGTTCTTTGGTCAGCTTCAGATAAAATGGGGATGGCTCTCCCTATACCTGACATACAAACAAAACAAGAGAAACACACAACCAATGACACTTCAATCTATTGCTAGAATGAAGTTTTAGTTAGCTTAAGCAAAAATTCAAACAGTTAGTAGGTTAGTCAAAAAAATAAAGAAAAAGTGCTTGATCTAGATCTCCACTTCACTTAATCATTGTCAATCTATTTCAATCCCCGACAACAGTGCCAAAAACTTGATGTGCAGAAAATGATCCAACACAAAACTCACCGGCAAGTGTATCGGGTCGCATCAAGTAATAAAACTCACGGGAGTGAGGTCGATCCCACAGGGATTGAAGGATTGAGCAATTTTAGCTTAGTGGTTGATTTAGTCAAGCGAATCAAGTATTGGTTGATTAATTTGTAATTGGCAGTAACTAAATTGCAAGGAATGTAAAAGGGAGAGGGATAATTGCAGTAATTTAAAGAGAACAGGAAGTAAAGAAGCCGAATCTTAAAGTTCAAGTAATATAAATTGCAGAAACTTATATTGCAAGAAATGTAAATGACTGAAACTTAAAGTGCAAGAAATGTAAATTACTTGAATTATAAAAGGAATTGGGAATTGGGATTGCAGAAATTAAACAGAGAAAAGTAAAATCAAACAAGCAGAAGAGTAGAAGATGGACTCAAATTAACCGGATCTCAAACGGAAATGAAAATGAACTTGGTGTAACAATTAAACAAGGAAATTAAAATTGAAAAACATAGATCTCAGGACTCAAGAGACTAGATAGCCAAGTCTAGATCTCACTGCCTTCCTAGATCCAAATTCAAAATTCAATTACAAGAGAAGTAAAGATCAAACAGTACAAAACTAAATTCAATTTCCAATTTCTCAAGAGTGCAGTAAAAATCAAAACAGAGGGAGATCTCAAGGTGAGATTGAGACAAAATTTCCTCAATTCTCAACACCCAAGACACAAGCAAGTGTGCAGGAAATGAAAACAAGAAACCCAGAGGAAGAGAATTCAATTCCCCTCCCAGAAACCAACAACCAAAATGTAAAGTGAGCTCTCTCCTATGAGTACTATGAAAATTCTAAAGAAAAGCTCCAAAAAGAAAAAGCTCCCTGAAAACTTAAATTCTAAGCTATTTATACCCTTTCTTCAAATGATCTTCAAGCCTTGAATTGGGCCCTTGCTCTTGATGGAATTGGGTTGACAAAAGCCTCTGTTGATTGTTCTTGGTGTTGGGGAGAAATCCGTTTGCAACTTGGGCCTTGGGGATTTACGTTTGAGTTGATGTTTGAGGCAAACGTTGACTCAAATGCCTTCGTGTGCCAATTATGCAGCTCGGCCATTCTGCTGTCATCCACGTTTGAGCCAGCGTTTGAGGTCAAACGTTAGCTCAAACGTGGTTCCCTCCAAGCTTCTCTTTTGGCCAATGTTTGGCCTAATGTTTGAGGCAAACGTTGGCACAAATGTGGCTCAACCAAGGCATCAAACAGGGTGCTCTTCCATGCTCTTCCATGCTAAAATGTAGCCAACGTTTGACCTCATGTTTGAGGCAAACGTTGGCGCAAACGTTGCTGTGCCCAGGGGTGATTTTTCTTATTTTTTTGGCGCCAATGTTTGACCTCACGTTTGAGGCAAACATTGGCGCAAACGTTGCCTTCCTTGAGTGGTGTTCAGGTGCCAGCGTTTGACCTCATGTTTGAGGCAAACGCTGGCGCAAACGTTGGCCCTCCCCCTGCTTCATCTTCAGCCAACGTTTGCCTCAACGTTTGAATCAAACGTTGGCGCAAACGTGGGCGACCTCCAGGGTGTCTTTCAGCTGCTACTCACGTTTGAGTTCACGTTTGAGGCAAACGTGAATCCCTTTTTTCCAAGCCCATTCTTGCAACCTTCTTCCAAGCTTTATTCCACCTATCATCAATCAACAATTGTATCAAAGCTATGCCATAATCATGAGAGTTATTCTTCTTTTTGTCATATAAGCAATTATGGCACAAAAACTCATGAAAATACATCAATTAATCCATAGTTGATTGAATCAAAGGAAACATGAAATTCTACCCAATTGGCTTACTTGTGGCTCAAGAAAGTGCATAAAACCAAATGAAAATCAAAGAAAAAGACTAGTAAAACTAGGCTAAGATGACTTGTCATCATCCCCAGAGATGTTCAATGAATGGGATGTGCTGCAGAATTTCTACGAAGGCTTGACATTGAAATCTCAAGAGGCATTAGATCACTCTGCTGGAGGTTCATTACAACTGATGAAAACTGCTGAAGAAGCCCAGAATCTTATGGATATGGTGGCTAACACCCAATACTTCTTTGCTCATCAAAGAACCCGCCAACCATCACAAAGAAAGGGAGTACTAGAACTAGAAGGAGTGGACTCTATTTTGGCTCAAAACAAGATGATGCAACAACAAATTCAACTACAGTTTGAACAAATGGCCAAGAGGATTGACAGCCTTCAAGTAGCAGCTGTGAACACAAGCCAACCATCAACTATATGGGTGCAAAATGAAGAAAGCCAAGACGAGCAACAATAGGAACAAGTGCAATACATGCATAACCAAAAATCTGGACAGAATGAAGTTTATGGTGATACCTACAATCCTTCTTGGAAGAACCACCCAAACCTTAGACGGGGAGATAACCATAAAAAAGGCCAACAGCCATGGCAAAGAAACACAACCCAAAATAATCCAAGGAACAACCAGCAAAATAACAACCAAAATTCATTCAGAAAACCACAAAATACTTACCCCAACTCTAACCATATCCAACCCATAACCAGTCCATCAACCAAAATACATATCATCCACCACCCACATCTCACAACCAACCACAAGCATCACCAAAATCTCAAAGAATCACCAACCTGGAAACCTTGATAGACAAAATGTGGAAACACCAAGAAATGACAGCCAAGAATCAAGAAGCCTCCATAAAGAACATGAAAAGACAAATTGGCCAGCTCTCTAAACACCTTGCAACAGAGAGACCATCAAGTTTCCTACCAAGTGACACAATTCCAAATCCTAAGGAAGAGTGTAAGGCAATACAGCTAAGGAGTGGAAAGATCCTGGTAAAGAATGAAGAAGCAACTAAGAAGCCAAAGGAAAGTGACAAGGAACAAGCTGAAGAAGAGGCATCCAATGATAAAGAAGTAACAGCAAGCAAGCAGACCTCAGAGGAGCTCAAAGAAAAGGAAGATCAGCCACAAAAATCAAGGAAAGAGAAGGAAGTAATGAGAAAGCCAACCAAGGAACAAAGGCAGGAAGTAAACTTCACACCTCCACTGCCATATCCTCAAGATTCAACAAGGAGACTAAGGACCAACACTTCCCAAAATTTCTTGAAGTCTTCAAGAAGTTGGAGATCAATATTCCCTTAGCTGAAGCACTTGAGCAAATGCCCCTGTATGCAAAGTTCTTGAAAGAACTTATCAACAAGAAAAGGAGTTGGCAAGAAAAGGAAACTATACTTCTCACGGAAGAATGCAGTGTTGTGATTCAAGGAGGTATCCCACCAAAGCTCAAAGATCCAGGGAGCTTTGTTGTTTCGTGTACCATAGGCAAAATGACCCTAAACAAAGCTCTCTGTGACCTTGGTGCTAGCATCAATTTGATGTCGTTATCAATGATGAGAAAGCTGGCCATAGAAGAACTCAAACCCACCAGGATGTCTTTGGTGATGGCTGACAGATCAATCAAAACACCCAATGGCATTGTGAAAAACTTGTTAGTAAAGGTTGGGAAGTTTATCTTCCCTGCAGACTTTGTAATTCTGGATACAGAAGAAGAAGGAAACAATTCAATCATCTTGGGGAGACCATTCTTAGCCACGGCCAGAGCCATTATTGATGTAGAGAAGGGAGAGATGATTTTTAGGGTGCATAATGAACAAATGATCATCAATGTCTTCAAATCAATGCAACACCCCCCTGAACAAGAAAACTACATGAAGGTGGATATGATAGAAAGTCTGGTGGAGAAAATGTTAGAAGCCACTTGTCATGAGCAACAGGAAGAGGAAGTAGTAGAAATTTCCAGTGAAGACAAGGAGAAAGAGAAGCCAAAACAGGAGTTGAAGCCTCTCCCCCCTCACCTCAAATATGTGTTCCTGGGAGAAGGAGAGACCCTACCAGTGATCATTAACTCCTCTTTAAATATGGAAGAAGAGACAAGGATGATTGAAGTGTTGAAAGCCCACAAAACAACCTTGGGTTGGACAATTGAGGATATCAAAGGCATTAGCCTAGCCATTTGTATGCATAAAATTTTGCTGGAAGAAGAATCAAAGCCTGTGGTTCAACCCCACAGAAGACTCAACCCAGCCATGAAGGAGGTGGTTCAAAAAGAAGTCATGAAGTTATGGAATGCTGGAATAATTTTTCCAATCTCTGACAGCTCATGGGTGAGCCCGGTTCAAGTTGTACCAAAAAAGGGAGGAATGACGGTCATCACCAATGAGAAGAATGAGTTGATCCCTACTAGAACAGTGACTGGGTGGAGGATGTGCATAGACTATAGAAGATTGAATGATGCCACAAGGAAATATCATTTTCCCCTTCCATTCATTGATCAGATGCTGGAAAGATTGGCCGACCATGCCTATTATTGCTTCTTGGATGGGTATTCCGGGTACAATCAAATCGTGGTGGACCCCAAGGACCAAGAGAAGACTACCTTCACATGTCCATTTGGAGTTTTTGCATACAAGAGAATGCCCTTTGGGCTATGCAATGCCCCAGCCACGTTTTAGAGGTGTATGCTTTCCATTTTCTCTGATATAGTTAAAAAATTTTTAGAAGTCTTCATGGATGATTTTTCTGTCTTTGGCAATTCATTTAATACTTGTTTGCATCATTTAACTCTTGTTTTGAAAAGATGCCAAGAAACTAACTTGGTCTTGAACTGGGAAAAATGACATTTCATGGTTCCTGAAGGGATAGTTCTTGGGCATAAAGTGTCATGCAAAGGTATAGAAGTTGATAAAGCTAAAATAGAAATTATTGAAAAACTTCATATACCTATTAATGTGAAAGCAGTAAGGAGTTTTCTTGGGCATGCTGGTTTCTACAGAAGGTTCATCAAAGATTTCTCAAAAATAGCAAAGCCATTGAGCAATTTGCTAGTAATTGACAACCCTTTCATCTTTGATGGCAACTGTAAGCATGCCTTTGAAACCTTAAAGAGAAAACTCATCACAGCGCCAATCATCATACCTCCTGATTGGAACTTACCTTTTGAACTTATGTGTGATGCAAGTGATCTTGCTATTGGTGCTGTGCTGGGACAAAAGAAAGATAAGTTGCACCATGTCATATATTATGCCAGCAAAGTGTTAAATGAAGCACAAAAAAATTATACCACCACTGAGAAATAACTTTTGGCAATTATTTATGCATTTGATAAGTTTAGGCAATACTTGATTGGCTCAAAAGTTATAGTATATACTGACCATGCCGCTCTCAAGTATTTAATGTCTAAACAGGATTCAAAGCCAAGGCTCATTAGGTGGGTGTTGCTGCTACAAGAGTTTGATATTGAAGTAAGAGATAGGAAGGGAAGTGAAAATCAAGTGGTAGATCATCTATCAAGAGTACCACAAGAAGCCTATCAAGATAGACCACAACAAGTCAATGAGAATTTCCCTGATGAGCACCTGTTCCAAATTCAACAAGCACCTTGGTTTGCTGACATAGCAAATTACAAAGTAGGAAGAAAGATTCCCAAGGAATTCACCAAGCAATAAATCAAGAAGCTGATCAATGAAGCAAAGAAATTTTTATGGGACGAACCATTCTTATTTAGACAGTGTTCAGATGGAGTGATAAGGAAATGTGTCCCTGAAGGTGAAATGAGTAACATTCTGTGGCACTGTCACGGTTCAGCTTATGGAGGCCATTTTGGGCCCGAAAGAACAGCAGCCAAGGTACTTCAAAGTGGATTTTATTGGCCAACCATCTTTAAGGATGCCAGAGAGTTTACTCATCAATGTAGTAAATGCCAAAAGGCTGGAGGTTTGTCAAGGAGGAATGAGATGCCTCAAAACTATATCCTGGAAGTTGAGTTGTTTGACCTCTGGGGCATTGATTTCATGGGCCCATTTCCCCCCTCTTACTCTTTCAAGTACATCTTGGTAGCAGTAGAATACGTTTCAAAATGGGTGGAAGCCATAGCCACAACCACGTGTGATACACCAGTTGTTCTACAGTTCTTAAAGAAACACATATTCACCAGGTATGGAGTACCTAAAGGATTGGTGAGTGATGGCGGTGGTCACTTCTGCAACAAACAGATGGAGAAGCTACTTCATAAGTATGGAGTGATACATAAAGTGGCTACACCTTACCATCCACAGTGGGAGCTACTAGAAAAGATTGGGCTAAAAACTGGAAGATGCACTTTGGGCATACAGGACAGCATTCAAAACTCCTATTGGAAAATCCCCTTTCCAGCTATTGTATGGCAAATCTTGTCATCTCCCTGTAGAGCTCGAACATAGAGCCTTTTGGGCCACTAAACTTCTCAACCTTGATTCCCAAGCTACAGGAGAAAAAAGGCTGTTACAACTAAATGAGTTGGATGAATTCAGGCTGGAAGCTTATGAAAATGCTAAAATATACAAGGAGAGAACCAAGAGGTGGCATGACAAGAAGATCGTGAGGAAAGAATTCAAACCGGGACAGCAAGTGCTTCTCTATAGCTCACGGCTAAAATTCTTCCCTGGCAAGCTTAAGTCTAAATAGATTGGTCCGTATCTGGTAACAAAGGTTTTCCCATATAGAAGTCTTGAACTGCTAGATGAAGAAACAAAGAACCATTTCATAGTGAATGGTCACAGAGCAAAGCCATACTTAGGAGGACAATGGGACAAGAACAAAGAGGTTCAGAACCTAAGCTAAGCAAGAAGGAACAATGTCAAGCTAATGACAATAAAGAAGCACTTGTTGGGAGGCAACCTGATGAGCGGATAATTTATACGCTTTTTGGCATTGTTTTTAGTATGTTTTTAGTATGTTTTAGTTAGTTTTTATTATATTTTTATTAGTTTTTAGTTAAAAAATTCACTTTTCTGGACTTTACTATGAGTTTGTGTATTTTTCTGTGATTTCAAGTATTTTCTGGATGAAATTGAGGGATCTGAGCAAAAATCTGATTCAGAGGCTGAAAAGGACTGTAGATGCTGTTGGATTCTGACCTCCTGCACTCGAAGTGGATTTTCTGAAGTTACAAAAGCCCAATTGGTGCGCTCTCAATTGCGTTAGAAATTAGACATCCTGGGCTTTCCAGCAATGTATAATAGTCCATACTTTGCTCGAGATTTGATGGCCCAAACAGGCGTTCCAAGTCAGCTCAAGAATTCTGGCGTAAAACGCCAGAACTGGCACAAGAATGGGAGTTAAACGCCCAAACTGGCACAAAAGCTGGCGTTTAACTCCAAGAAAAGTCTCTACACATGAAAGCTTCAATGCTCAGCCCAAGCACATACCATGTGGGCCCGGAAGTGGATTTTTATGTCATTTACTCATTTCTGTAAACCCTAGGCTACTAGTTCTCTACAAATAGGACATTTTGCTATTGTATTTGACATCTTTTGATCACTTTAGATCTTAGGATCATCTTTGGATGTCTAGTTCTTAGATCATTGGGAGGATGGCCTCTCGGCCATGCCTAGACCTTGTTCTTATGTATTTTCAACGGTGGAGTTTCTACACACCATAGATTAAGGTGTGGAGCTCTGTTGTACCTCGAGTATCAATGCAATTACTATTGTTCTTCTATTCAATTCGGCTTATTCTTGTTCTAAGATATCACTTGTTCCTCGACTTGATGAATGTGATGATCCGTAACACTCATCATCATTATCACCTATGAACGTGTGCCTGACAACCACCTCCGTTCTACCTTAGATTGAGTGGATATCTCTTGGATCCCTTAATCGGAATCTTCGTGGTATAAGCTAGAATTGATGGCGGCATTCAAGAGAATCCGGAAGGTCTAAACCTTGTCTCTGGTATTCTGAGTAGGATTTAAGGATTGAATGACTGTGACGAGCTTCAAACTCACGATTGTGGGGCGTTAGTGACAGACGCAAAAGAATCACTAGATTCTATTCCGACATGATCGAGAACCGACAG
>NC_029773.3:39503629-39510515 GCF_000817695.3 Arachis duranensis | reverse complement strand
ATCTCCGTGGGATCGACCCTTACTCGCGTAAGGTTTATTACTTGGATGACCCAGTGCACTTGCTGGTTAGTTGTGCGAAGTTGTGATAAAGAGTTGAGATTGCAATTGAGCGTACCATGTTAATGGCGCCATTGATGATCACAATTTCGTACACCAAGTTTTTGGCGCCGTTGCCGGGGATTATTTGAGTTTGGACAACTAACGGTTCATCTTGTTGCTTAGCTTAAGTATGTTTTCAGAGTTCTTAAGAATGAATTCTAGTGTTTCAAGGTGATGTTCTTATCATCACCAAAGCTGATTGATTCTCATCTATTTAGCTCTTGAATGTAATGTCCTACTGAAGCTTGGCTAGCCATGTCTAATTTCTTTAGACTAAAGCTTTAGACTAACATTGCATGATTCCTGGAATTCTCATTAAGAATTTTGATATCCTTATTTTCTTTTTCACTCAATTTTCAAAAAAATCCAAAAAAATTATAAAATATTAAAACCAAAAAAAAATAATTTTATGTTTCTTGTTTGAGTCTAGTGTCTAATTTTAAGTTTGGTGTCAATTGCATGTCTTTATTCTTCTAATTTTTGAAAATTACATGCATTATGTTTTTCATTGATCTTCAAGTTGTTCTTGATGATTTCCTTGCTCTGATCTTTAAATTCTCTTGTCTTGAGTGTTTTGTTGTTTCTCATATGCATTCTTAAGTTGTTAGTGTCAATAGTATACAAACTTCTAAGTTTGGTGTCTTGCATGCATTGTTTATTTGATCTTAGTTTCAATTTGATTATTCCTCATTATTAAAAATCCAAAAAAAAATTTTAATTTGTGTCTTTTCAAGTCAATAATACAGGGAATTGAAGATTCAGAACATACAGCAGAAGAATTACACGGAAAAAGCTGGGCATTCAAAACGCCCAGTGAGGAAGGAAAACTGGCGTTTAAACGCCAGCCAGGGTGCCTGGCTGGGCGTTTAACGCCCAAAAGGGGTGAGTTTTGGGCGTTAAATGCCAAAATGTATACCATTCTAGGTGTTTAACGCCAGGATGGCACAAGAGGGAAGATTTTGTTTTTAATTCAATTTTTTTTCAAGTTTTCAAAATCAAATCTTTTTCAAATCATATTTTTTCAATCATATATTTTCAAAATCAATTTCTTTCCATTTTCAAAAATACTTGCTAACAATTAATGATTTGATTCAACATTTCAAGTATGTTGCCCTTTCTGTTGAGAAAGGTTTAATGTCTGAATCATATCTTTTAAATTTCTTGTTAGCCAAGTCATTAATTTTCAAAATCAAATCTTTTTAAATTGTTTTTCAAATCATATCTTCTCAATCATATCTTTTTAAAACTATATCTTTTCAATCATATCTTATTAATCACATCTTTTTCAAAATAGTTTTCAATCATATCTTTTTGATTTCTAATTTCAAAGTCTTTTTCAAAAATCACTTTATTTCTTTCCCAATCATAATTTTCGAAAATCATTCTTCAATTTTTCAAAATATTTTTAAAATCTTTTTAATTTATTTTCGAAAATTTCTTCCCTTCTTCTCATATCCTTCTATTTATGGACTAACACTCCTCCTCAATGGACAATTCGAATTCTATCTTTCTAGATAAGTTCGAATTCTTCTACCTCTTCCTTCTATTTTTCTTTTCTTCTGACACCTCAAGGAATCTCTATACTGTGACATAGAGGATTCCACATTTTCTTGTTCTCTTTTTTTATATGAGCAAGAACAAAGACAAAAGCATTCTTGTTGAGGCTGACCCTGAACCTGAAAGGACCTTGAAGCGAAAGCTAAGAGAAGCAAAAGCACAACTCTCTGTAGAGGACCTAACAGAAATCATCAAAGAAGAAGAACACATGGCAGCCGAAAACAACAACAATGCCAACAATGCAAGGAAGGTGTTGGGTGACTTTACTGCACCCACTCCCGACTTCTATGGGAGAAGCATCTCTATCCCTACCATTGGAGCAAACAACTTTGAGCTTAAGCCTCAATTAGTTTCTCTAATGCAACAGAATTGCAAGTTAAACCTTCAGACAAAAGGAAGGTGAATCCCTCTATGAAGCTTGGAAAAGATACAAACAATTGATCAGAAAGTGTCCTTCTGACATGCTTTCTGAATAGAGCATCATAGGAATCTTCTATGATGGTTTGTCTGAACTGTCCAAGATGTCATTGGACAGCTCTGCTGGAGGATCTCTTCATCTGGAGAAGACGCCTGCAGAAGCTTAAGAACTCATTGAAATGGTTGCAAATAACCAATTCATGTACACTTCTGAAAGGAATCCTGTGAACAATGGGACGAATCAGAAGAAAGGAGTTCTTGAGATTGATACTCTGAATGCTATATTGGCTCAGAACAAAATATTGACTCAGCAAGTCAATATGATTTCTCAAAGTCTGTCTAGAATGCAAGCTACACCAGGCAGTACTAAGGACGCTTTATTTGAAGAAGAAGCTTATGATCCTGAGAACCCTTCAATGGAAGAGGTGAATTACATGGGAGAACCCTATGGAAACACCTATAATCCTTCATGGAGAAATCATCCAAATCTCTCATGGAAGGTCAACAGAGACCTCAACAAGGTTTCAATAAGAATAATGGTGGAAGAAACAGGTTTAGCAATGGCAAGCCTTTTCCATCATCTTCTCAGCAACAGACAGAAAATTCTGAGCAGAATCTCTCTAGCTTAGCAACCATAGTCATTCTAAGCAGAGCCACTCTGACTTAGCAACCATGGTCTCTGATCTAATCAAAACCACTCAAAGTTTCATGATGAAACGAGGTCCTCCATTAGGAATTTGGAGGCACAAGTGGGACAGCTGAGCAAGAAAATTACTGAATTCCCTCCTAGTACTCTTCCAAGCAATACAGAAGAGAATCCAAAAGGAGAGTGCAAGGTCATCAACATGGCCGAATCTGGAGAGGAGGAAGAGACAGTGATCGCCACTGAGGAGGACCTCAATGGACGTCCACTGGCCTCCAATGAGTTCCCTAATGAGGAACCATGGGAATCTGAGGCTCACACTGAAACCATAGAGATTCCATTGGATTTACTTCTGCCATTCATGAGCTCTGATGAGTATTCTTCCTCTGATGAGGACGAATATGTCACTGAAGAGCAAGTTTCTAAATACCTTGGAGCAATCATGAAGTTAAATGACAAGTTATTTGGTAATGAGACATGGGAGGATGAACCCCTCTACTCACCAAAGAACTGGATGACTTGACTAGGCAAAAATTACCTCAAAAGAGACAGGACCCTGGGAAGTTCTCAATACCTTGTACCATAGGCACCATGACCTTTGAGAAGGCTCTGTGTGACCTAGGGTCAAGCATAAACCTCATGACTCTCTCTGTAATGGAGAAGCTAGGGATCTTTGAGGTGTAAGCTGCAAAAATCTCACTAGAGATGGTAGACAATTCAAGAAAACAAGCTTATGGACTTGTGGAGGATGTTCTGGTAAAAGTTGAAGACTATTACATCCCTGCTGATTTCATAGTCCTAGAGACTGGGAAGTGCATGGATGAATCTATCATCCTTGGCAGCCCCTTCCTAGCCACAGCAAAGGCTGTGATTGATGTTGACAGAGGATAATTGATCATTCAAGTGAATGAAGAATCCTTTGTGTTTAAGGCTCAAGGATATCGTTCTGTTACCATGGAGAAGAAGCATGAAGAGCTTCTCTCAAAACAGAGTCAAACAGAGCCCCCACAGTCAAACTCTAAGTTTGGTGTTGGGAGGCCACAACCAAATTCTAAGTTTAGTGTTGAACCCCCACATTCAAACTCTAAGTTTGGTGTTGGGAGGTTCCAACATTGCTCTGAGCATCTGTGAGGCTCCATGAGAGCCCACTGTCAAGCTACTGATGTTAAAGAAGCGCTTGTTAGGAGGCAATCCCAATGTTATATTTATCTATTTTCCTTTGTTATTTTATGTCTTTTATAGGTTGATGATCATGGGAAGTCACAAAATCAATTGAAAAAGCAAAAACAGAATGAAAAATAGAAAGAAAAATAGCACACCCTGGAGGAAAACCTTGCTGGCATTTAAACGCCAGTAAGGCAGCAAATGGGCGTTTAACGCCCAGTCTGGCACCATTCTGGGCGTTTAACGCCAGAAAGGGGCACCAGACTGGCGTTTAACGCCAGGAATGGACAAGAAGCTGGCGTTAAACGCCAGAAATGGGCACCAACCCAGCATTTAATGCCAGAATTGGCAGAAAGAGCAATTTTGCTCGCCACTTGGTGCAGAGATGAATTATCCTTGACTCCTCAGGATCTGTGGACCCCACAGGATCCCCACTTACCCCACCACTCTCTCTCTCTCTTCTTCACCCATTCACCAATCACCTCAACACCTCTTTCCCAAAAACCCCTCACCTATCAAATCCCACCATTCTCTTCACCACTCACATCCATCCTTCATAAAACCCCACCTACCTTACCATTCAAATTCAAACCACTTTCCCTCCCAAACCCACCCATACATAACCGAACCCTACACCTCTCTGCACCCCTATATAAACCCATCTTCACTCCTTCATTTTCACACAACCTACACACTTCTTCTCCCTATTGGCTGAAAAATAAAGCCACCTCCATCTCCTCTATTTATTCTTCTTCTACTCTCTTCTTTCTTCTTTTGCACGAGGACGAGCAAACCTTCTAAGTTTGGTGTGGCAAAAGCATTGCTTTTTGTTTTTCTATAACCATTTATGGCATCTAAGGCCGGAGAAACCTCTAGAAAGAGGAAAGGGAAGGCAAAAGCTTCCACCTCCGAGTCGTGGGAGATGGAGAGATTCATCTCAAGGGTGCATCAAGACCACTTCTATAAAGTTGTGGCCATGAAGAAGGTGATCCCCGAGGTCCCTTTCAAACTCAAAAAGAGTGAATATTCGGAGATCCGACATGAGATCCGAAGAAGAGGTTGGAAAGTTCTTACCAACCCCATTCAACAAGTCGGAATCTTAATGGTTCAAGAGTTCTATGCCAATGCATGGATCACCAAGAACCATGATCAAAGTGTGAACCCGGACCCAAAGAATTGGCTTACAATGGTTCGGGGGAAATGCTTAGATTTTAGTCCAGAAAATGTAAGGTTGGCATTCAACTTGCCCATGATGCAAGGAGATGAACACCCTTACACTAGAAGGGTCAACTTTGATAAAAGGTTGGACAAAGTCCTCATAGACATTTGTGAAGAGGGCGCTCAATGGAAGAGAGATTCAAGAGGGAAGCCGGTTCAACTGAGAAGGCATGACCTCAAGCCCGTGGCTAGGGGATGGTTGGAGTTTATCCAACGTTCAATAATTCCCACTAGCAACCGGTCCGAAGTTACTATAGACCGGGCTATCATGATTCATAGCATCATGATTGGAGAAGAAGTAGAAGTTCATGAGGTTATATCCCAAGAACTTTATAAGGTGGCGAACAAGTCCTCTACCTTGGCAAGGTTAGCCTTCCCTCATCTCATTTGTCACCTCTGTTATTCGGTTGGAGTTGACATAAAGGAAGACATCCTTATTGATGAGGACAAGCCCATCACTAAGAAAAGGATGGAGCAAACAAGAGATCCCACTCATCATGAAATCCCTGAGATGCCTCAAGGGATGCACTTTCCTCCACAAAATTACTGGGAGCAAATCAACACCTCCCTAGGAGAATTGAGTTCCAACATGGGACAACTAAGGGTGGAGCACCAAGAACATTCCATCCTCCTCCATGAGATTAGAAAAGATCAAAGAATCATGAGAGAGGAGCAACAAAGGCAAGGAAGAGACATTGAGGAGCTCAAGCACTCCATAAGATCTTCAAGAGGAAGAACAAGCCGCCATCACTAAGGTGGACCCGTTCTTTAATCTCCTTGTTCTTTATTTTTCTGTTTTTTTTTCGAAAAATCATGCTTATGTGTATCTATGTTTGTGTCTTATGATCATTAGTGTCTTAGTGTCTATACCTTAAAGTTATGAATGTCCTATGAATCCACCACCTTTCTTAAATGAAAAATGTTCTTAATTGAAAAAGAGAAGAATTGCATGAATTTTGAATTTTATAACAGATTAATTATTTTGATGTGGTGGCAATGCCTTTGATTTCTGAATGTATGCTTGAACAGTGCACATGTCTTTTGAATTTGTTGTTCATGAATGTTGGCTCTTGAAAGAATGATGAAAAAAGGAGACATGTTACTGAGGATCTGAAAAATCATAAAAATGATTCTTGAAGCAAGAAAAAGCAGTGAATTCAAAAAAAACGAAAAAAAAAACGAAAAAAAGGGGGAAAAAAGAAAAAGAAAAAATAATGAAGTCGTGATCCAAGGCAAAAAGAGTGTGCTTAAGAACCCTGGACACCTCTAATTGGGGACTCTAGCAAAGCTGAGTCACAATCTGAAAAGGTTCACCCAGTTATGTGTCTGTGGCATGTATGTATCCGGTGGTAATACTGGAAGACAGAGTGCTTTGGGCCACGGCCAAGACTCATAAAGTAGCTGTGTTCAAGAATCATCAAACTTAACTAGGATAATCAATAACATTATCTGGATTCTGAGTTCCTATAGAAGCCAATCATTCTGAATTTCAAAGGATAAAGTGAGATGCCAAAACTGTTCAGAGGCAAAAAGCTAAAAGCCCCGCTCATCTATGATTCAGAGGCTGAAAAGGACTGCAGATGCTGTTGGATTCTAACCTCCCTGCACTCAAAGTGGATTTTCTGGAGCTACAGAAGCCCAATTGTCACGTTCTCAATTGCGTTGGAAAGTAGACATCCTGGGCTTTCCATCAATGTATAATAGTTTATACTTTTCTCGAGATTTGATGGCCCAAACAGGCGTTCCAAGTCAGCTCAAGAATTCTGGCGTAAAACGCCGGAACTGGCA
>NC_029773.3:39503036-39503431 GCF_000817695.3 Arachis duranensis | reverse complement strand
TCTAGGCTACTAGTTCTCTACAAATAGGACCTTTTGCTATTGTATTTGACATCTTTTGATCACTTTAGATCTTAGGATCATCTTTGGATGTCTAGTTCTTAGGTCATTGGGAGGCTGGCCTCTCGGCCATGCCTAGACCTTGTTCTTATGTATTTTCAACGGTGGAGTTTCTACACACCATAGATTAAGGTGTGGAGCTCTGCTGTACCTCGAGTATCAATGCAATTACTATTGTTCTTCTATTCAACTCGGCTTATTCTTGTTCTAAGATATCACTTGTTCCTCAACTTGATGAATGTGATGATCCGTGACACTCATCATCATTCTCACCTATGAATGTGTGCCTGACAACCACCTCCGTTCTACCTTAGATTGAGTGGATATCTCTTGGATCC
>NC_029773.3:39498642-39502838 GCF_000817695.3 Arachis duranensis | reverse complement strand
CGTTGAACATTTTCACTGAGAGGACGGGACTGTAGCCACTGACAACGGTGATGCCCAACATACAGCTTGCCATGGAAAGGAGTAAGAAGGATTGGATGAAGACAGTAGGAAAGCAGAGAGATGGAAGGGACAAAGCATCTCCATACACTTATCTGAAATTCTCACCAATGAATTACATAAGTATCTCTATCTTTATTTTATGCTTTATTCATAAATCATCCATAACCATTTGAATCTGCCTGACTGAGATTTACAAGATGACCATAGCTTGCTTCATACCAACAATCTCCGTGGGATCGACCCTTACTCGCGTAAGGTTTATTACTTGGACGACCCAGTGCACTTGCTGGTTAGTTGTGCAAAGTTGTGATAAAGAGTTGAGATTGCAATTGAGCGTACCATGTTGATGGTGCCATTGATGATCACAATTTCGTGCACCACAATCCAACCTAAGGTAGTTTTCTTTCCTAGCTAGTCTAATAAAAAGGTTAAATAATTTAGCTGAATGCTAGGAGCTAAGTTTAGTGTTTCACACCAAAATAAATTTAGGAAGAATGAAAGATTCTAAGTTTGGTGTTCCACCAGTATTTATTTAAAAACACATTCTTACCTTCTGCATAATACTAGCTCCAAGCAACCAGAAAAATTGTTTAACCATTACGATATTTTCTAATTTCTAGTCCATAACCTTTAACAAGACTAAGAGAATTCATAAGTGGACAACCTGTTGCATTAGAGATAGTGGCAAGGAATCAAGTTTGGTGTTCCCACACCAGATTAAATCCAAAATCCACACTCAATTCATGCATACTAACCAGCCACCTAAGGGCTTGAGAAGCAAGCAACTTTTCAGAATTGTGCAGGGAACTAACAACCATTTGTAGATATTATGCATCATAACTCAAAAGGAGCACAACAGAAGAAAGAACAAGAGGATTGCAAACCAATAGGTTGTATCTATACTTAACTCTTGCTGTTGAGAAATGCTTTGACTTATGTCTTGCTAAAGTGTTCATTTAGTACAAGTAGAATCACTCTTTGCAACAAGTAAGCTAGTCTAAGTGTGTGCTTGTGTGTTTGCTTTTACTTAACTAAATGCATGCTCTGTCCCCTGTATCTTTTTAATTCAATAAAAGAAATGTTTGAAACATGAAGTAAGATGGTTCATTGCTAGTTAGAAGTCAAATAATAGTAAGTGGTGGCATGTATGTATGATTGTGTGGTAGCTCACTTTTAGTGAATAAAAGGACTAGATTGTTCTCCTTTTAAGTAGAAAGTAGCTCATTGTCTATGAATCTCAAAAATAAAAGTTCTTGGTTGAAAAGAAAAACAAGTAGGAATGAGAAAAGCCAAAAGTGGCAGCAAGAAAAATAAAAAGAAGAAAGAATAAAGCTAGACACCAATAGCTTGAACTTTAGAATATATGCCTATGGTATCTTGTACTAGGATCTGCTTGGATTATTAAGTTCTTTGGAGTGCATCAACACTTGGTAACTTGGGTTAACTAACCCAGGATTATCAACTGAAAGTCCACTATCAAGAGTAACTTAACTACAAGGCATTTAGTAACCCAAAGAGGTGCTGGGCATCAATGTTCTAAGAAGGAATGTGAGCCAAGTGTCTATAGTGAATAATGTGTCAAGCATAAATAAAGAAAAGAGCTTGTTACACATGACACTGAACTAAAGCTTATAGAAAAAAAAAGTAACCAAGGAAAAAGGAATAATGAGAGGTCATAGCAGTGTGTTGCTTGTTGCTTGGAGGAGACTTTCTACGCCTAAATGTCAATAAGAAGTGAGTAGTTACATATCTGCATAAAACCCCATGAGCTACCAATAATACTCTTCTAGCATAAACATCCTCTTCCATTTCATTCTTTCTTCTCAATAAATTCAGTACTTGCTTGGGGACAAGCAAGCTTTAAGTTTGGTGTTGTGATGACAGGTCATCTTAGCCTAGTTTCACTAGTCTTTTTCTTTTGTTTTCAATAGATTTTATGCACTCTCTTGAGCCATAAGTAAGCCATTTGGGTATAATTTCATGTTTCCTTAGATTCAATCAACCATGGATAAATTGATGCATTTTCATGAGTTTTTGTGCCATAACTGCTTGAATTTCAAGAAGAAGAAGAACTTTCATGATTACAGCATAGCTTTGATGCAATTGTTGATTGATGATAGGTGGAAAGAGGCTTGGAAGAAGGTTAAAGAAAAGGAGATGGCAAGGGCAAAAAGAAGGACTCACGCAAACTTAAGCTCAAACGTGAGGAAAAGCATAATTTCACCCTGGATGCAAGCAAAGTTTGCGCCAACAAACTTGAGGTTAAACATTGGCTTGAAGAATTTCCAACCAGGGAAGCCAAAAGCTTGCGCCAACATTTGACTCAAACTTGAGGTCAAACGTTGGCTCAAAAAAACATCAACCCTGGAGCTCACCAAGTTTGCGCCAGCGTTTGCCTCAAACTTGAGGTCAAACGTTGGGCCAAAGAGGAACTAGGAAGAGCCAAGTTTGAGTTCAAGTTGGACCTCAAAATTGGACTAAAACGCCAATGACAGCACAAGGGGCAATCTGCATAATGAAGTTTGAGTCAAAGTTTACCTCAAACTTTGACTCAAACTTGAATGGTTCATGGCCCGGTTCAAGGCATAGGTTCTTCCCAAGGTTAAAAGCATTCAACGGAGGCTATTGTCAACCCAATTCCATCAAGAGTAAAGGCCCAATTCAAGGCTTGAAGACCATTAGAAGAAAATGAATAAATAGTTTAGATTTTAAGTTTTAGGGAGGCTTTTACTTTTAGAAATTTTCTAGCTTACGGATTAGAGCTCATTTTTGGATTTTTCATTGTTGTTTTGAGTTTGATTTAGAGTTTTCGGGGGAATTGGAGAGGAGAATTGAATTCTCTTCCTTGGGATTTTCTTCCCCTTCGTTGTTTACTTTGCTTCGAGTTTGGGTGTTGAGATTTGAAGAAATTCTGTTTCAATCTCACCTCACTGTTTGATTTACCGAACCATTTTGAGAAATTGAACTTTGGATTTACTTTTCTACATTGCTCTCTTCTTTAATTTTGCAATCGCTCTCTGAATTTGGATCTAGGAAGGCATTGAGATCTAGACTTAGTTATCTAGTCGCTTGGGTCCTGAGATCTGCTGGTTTTCATTTTAATTTCTTTGATTGAATACTTCTCCAAGTTCATTTTCATTTCCGTTTGAGATCCGGTTCATTTGAATTCATCTTCTCCTCTTCCGTTTGTTAAATTTTACTTTTCTTTGTTTAATTTCTGCAAACCCATATCCCTGACCCATTTACAATTCAAGCAATTTACATTTCTTACACTCTAAGATTCTGCAATTTACATTTCTTGCGTTCTAAGTTCTGCCATTTAATTTCTTGTTCTTTAAGATTCAGCACTTTTATTTTCTGTTCTCTTTAATTTACTGCAATTTACCCTTTCCCTTTACATTTCATGCAATTTAGCTTTTGTCAATCACAAATCACACAACTCAACTTCTATTTGCTTGACTAAATCAACCACTAAGCTAAAATTGCTCAATCCTTCAATCCCTGTGGGATCGACCTCACTCCCGTGACTTTTATTACTTGATGCGACTCGATACACTTGCCGGTGAGTTTTGTGTCAGATCGTTTTTCGCACATCAAGTTTTTGGCGCCGTTGCCGGGGATTGAATAGATTGACAATGATTAAGTGAGGTGGTAGTTTAGATCAAGCACTTTTTCTTTAATTTTAATTAACCCACTAACTGTTTGAGATTTTGTCTCAATTAACTGCACTCAAATTTCAAGAGTGCTGCTGTTTGTTCTTTGTGGATAGTGTGTATGACACAGGTAAGGGGAGAGATTCCTCACTTCTCTGAGCAAGACCAACAAACTCTCAGGTGGTTGAGAAAAAATATTTTGGAATTTTTTAATCTTTTACAATTAGAAAAAAAATATTTTTTTAGTTTAAAAATAAAAAATAATAAATTTACAGATTTGTTGTTTATTAGATATTGTTTGACTTTATTTTATTTTTCTTATTTAAATAAAAAATATATAATAATATAATTTAAAAATTCAAAAATAAAAAATTTAGTTATTTAAAATTGTTTATTTTATTAAAAATATATTTTATCTTTTTTATTCACTGGATAATGCGACACCCAGACAGTTGACTTTTTTGCTGTTCACAAATTAAGAAT
>NC_029773.3:39476902-39496154 GCF_000817695.3 Arachis duranensis | reverse complement strand
CAGATAGTTGATTGTTTTTTTGCTGCACTTGTTCACAAATTAATAATAAATTAATTTCAAAATTTAAAATTTTTATTTTTTTATTTTTTTGGATACTTTTGGAATTTTTTATTTTTTACAACTCGAAAAAAATATTTTTTTAGCATAAAATTTAAAAGAAATAATAAATTTACAGATCTATTGTTTACTAGGTATTGCTAGACTTTATTTTATTTTTATTTTTTAAATAAAAAACATTTAATAATATAATTTAAAAATTCAAAAAAAATTTAGTTTTTTAAAATTTTTTATTTTTTTAAAAATATTTTTTATTTTTTATTCATTGGATAATGCTACACCCAGATAGTTGACTTTTTTTTGCTGCACTTGTTCACAAATTAAGCATAAATTAATTTAAAAAATTTGAAATTTTATTTTTTTATTTTTTGGATATTTTTTGAATTTTATAATGTTTTACAATTAGAAAAAAATATTTTTTTAGTTTAAAATTAAAAAAATAAATTTACAGATCCGTTGTTTATTAGATATTGCTAGACTTTATTTTATTTTTATTATTTCAATAAAAAATATTTAATAATATTGATGACATGTCACTATGTCATGTTTTTCTATGCTTTTTCATACAAGAAATTGATAATTAGTGCTTAAATATTGCATTCTTTTATGCTTAAATGGTATATTTCCTTGATATTTTAATTTTATAAATTTGGTAGGAAATAAGAAGAAAAAGAAGCAAAGAAGCACAAAATAAGCTAAAAAGGAGAAAAAAAGAGCTTTGAGGCACACTTTGAAGTTGGAGCACACTTTGGAGCCTTAGGCCACGCTTTTAAAAGCGTGGCCCATGACCAAATCAAGGAAGCATCACAATCAGCACTCACAAAGCTCAGTTCACTAAGTGAACTTAGCTTTGCCGTACAAGAAACTTAGCTTGGAAGCAAGAATTTTCGCTTAAGTTAAAACTTGGGCGTTTACAGCATGACCATGCCTCCTTCAAAGGGCCATAACTTGAGTTACAGACATCCAATTGATGTGCTTCCAGTTGCATTGGAAAGCTGACATTCAGAGCTTTCCAACGATATATAATAGTTTATATTTGGCATGAAATTGAGGCACAAGTGACATGCATCTTTAAGGGCCAAAAATAAGCAAGAAAAAAATCAGCCAATGCTTCCACCAAGGTTCGAAGCTGGAGCCTCCCTCCAAAGCAAAATAGCGCTCAGTTCACTTTCCCAACTGAGCTTTATCGGGCTCCCACTCAAGAAAATTCAAGGAAAAGGCTCACAAAAGTGCTTCCACCAAAGTTCGAACCCAAGACCTCATACTCAAGCCAAAGGCGCTACCAAGGCACACAAAGGAAAGCTCAGTTAACTTTTCCAACTGAGCACTACTCCCCCATGCACTCCAACAACGTGACACGGGCAAGGATCAAAGGGGGCAGCAACAAGGAAGGCTTGGTGCGTACAACTTGGCACACCAAGTGCAAATAGAGAGCTCAGTTTGGTATTTGAACTGAGCCGTGCCCTAGGAGTGTCACCCATGGGCCAAAATTCAACCAAAATTCCATTTAAATTCAATTCTTCACCAAATTGAATCAAGGCCAACCAAACCCATCTCTCTTCAAATCCAAAGCAAGCAAAGCCCACATCATCACTCAAAGGCACAAGAACAAGCTAGAATTAGGATTTTCATTTAATTTGTTTTTCATTTCAATTTCATTTTATTTTCATTTTGTAAAAAGCCTATATAAAGGCATCATTCTCATTTTCATCGGGGGAGAAGAGGTCAGTTCCATTAGAGAGTAAGGAGGCTGGCTCCACTAGGAAGCATTAGGATTAGAGAGCTCTCTCTTAGTTTTCATTTTCGTTTTGGATCTTGGGTGGAGAATTGAAGAACTTCTGTTTCAATTCCACCTTGAGATCTCTTGTTAATCTTTCTGCATAATTCAAATTCTGTTTACTACCTTCACTTTCTTTTCTTCTACAATTTACTTTTATATTTTCATTTTGCAATTGTTCTTGTTGGATCAAGGAAGGATTTGAGATCTAGACTTGTTTTCTAGTCTCTTTGATGACGAGTCATCTTAGCCTAGTTTCACTAGTCTTTTTCTTATGTTTTCAATTGATTTTATGCACTTTCTTGAGCCATAAGTAAGCCAATTGGGTAGAATTTCATGTTTTCTTTGATTCAATCAACCATGGATAAATTAATGCAATTTCATGAGATTTTGTGCTATAATTGTCATATATTATGAAAGAATAACAAACTCATAATTTTGAGCATAGCTTTGATGTGTTTGGTTGATTGATGATAGGGGAAAAGAGCTTTGAAAAAGGTTGAAGAAATAAGAAAGGGCAAGGAGCAAGAGAGAACAAAAAGCTTGAGCAAAAGCTTGCCTCAAACTTTAGCTCAAACTTTTGGAAGAATTGAATTCACCCTGGATGAAGAAAAAGCTTGCGCCAACGTTTGCCTCAAGCTTTTTGGCAAACGTTGGCGCCACACACCAACACCCTGGAGGCAAAAGCTTGCGCCAACGTTTGCCTCAAGATTTTTGGCAAACGTTGGCGCTACACACCAACACCCTGGAGGAACAAAAGCTTGCGCCAACGTTTGCCTCAAGCTTTTTGGCAAACGTTGGTGCCACACATGCACATAAGGGGATCCACATTTGGCTTAAAGTTTGACCTCAAACTTTAGCTCAAACGTGGATAGCAGCAAAACGGGGTGGCTGATATGAAAAGCTTGAGCCAAAGTTTGCCTCAAACTTTGACTCAAGCTTTTGTGCTTTATGTCCCGGTTCAAAATGGGTTTCTCTCCAACTCCAAGAGCAATCAAGAGAGGCCTTTTTCAACCCAATTCCATCAAGAGCAAAGGCCCAATTCAAGGCTTGAAGATCATTTGAAGAGAGTGTATAAATAGCTTAGAATTTAAGTTTTTAAGAGAGCTTTCCTTGGAGAATTTCTGGGAGTTTTGGAAAGCTTTTGGGTTTTGAGTTGTTGGTTGAGTAGTTTTGGAGAGCTTTTGGGTTTTAGAGTTATTTTAAGTTTCTGAGTCTTGGGGGAAGGAGAATTGAATTCTCTTCCTCTTAGTTTTCTTGTTTTCAATTTCAATTACACTTGTCTTGAGTCTTGGGTGTTGAGAATTGGGGAAATTCTGTCTCAATCTCACCTTGAGATCTCTTTCTGTTTCTTTTACTGCACCATTGGAGAATTGAGATTTAAATTCAAGTTTTCTTATGTTTTGATCTTTAATTTCGTTGCAATTGCTTTCTGAATTGGATCAAGGAAGGTAGTGAGATCTAGACTTAGTTTTCTAGTCTCTTGACCCCTGAGATCTGAAATTTCATTTTAATTCCTCTGTTGAATGTTTCTTCAAGTCAATTTAGTCTTCAAGTCAATTTACATTTTCTGTTTGAAATTCATTGCAATTAGTTTCATCTTCTACTTTTCTGTTTATTGCAATTTACCTTTCCTTGTTTAATTTCTGAAAATCTAATTCCCAATTCCCTTTACAATTCAAGCCATTTACATTTCTTGCACTTTAAGATTCTGCAATTTATATTTCTTGCGTTCTAAGTTTCTGCCATTTAATTTCTCGTTCTTTAAGATTCAGCACTTTATTTTCTGTTCTCTTTAATTTCATGCAATTTACCCATTCCCTTTTACATTCCATGCAATTTAATTATTGTCAAACACAAATTCACACAAATCAACTTCTGTTTGCTTGACTAAATCAACCACTAAACTAAAATTGCTCAATCCTTCAATCCCTGTGGGATCGACCTCAGTCCCGTGAGTTTTATTACTTGATGCGACCCGGTACACTTGCCGGTGAGTCTTTTGGTGATTGGAAATTCATTTTCCAAAATACACCATCAAGTTTTTGGCGCCGTTGCCGGGGATTGAAATAGATTGACAATGATTAAGTGAGGTGGTAGTTTAGATCAAGCACTTTTTCTTTAATTTTTAACTAACACACTAACTGTTTGAATATTTGCTTAAGCTAACTAAAACTTCATTCTAGCAATAGATTGAAGTGTCACTGGTTGTGTTTCTTTTGTGTTGTTTGTATGTCAGGTACAGGGAGAGTTACTCCTGTTTTATCTGAAGCTGACCAGAGAACTTTAAGGAGATTAAGTAGAGCCGAAAGAGGGAAAGGCATTGTTGGAGAGGAAGAATTTGAGGAAGAATATCACGAGATGGAAGGAGATCCATCTAATCCAGGAGGAGGGGTTAACAATAACCCTCAACAGAGGAGAGTACTGGCCTCCTACACTTTTGCAAATGCTAGACATTGTGGAAGCAGCATTCTCACTCCAAATGTCAATGCGAACAACTTTGAGTTGAAGCCACAACTCATTACACTTGTCCAGAACAATTGTTCCTATGGAGGAAGCCCACTAGAGGATCCTAACCAGCACTTATCCACCTTTTTGAGGATTTGCGATACTGTTAAATCCAATGGTGTGAATCCTGAAACTTACAAACTTCTGCTGTTCCCATTCTCTCTAAGGGATAAGGCCGCTCAATGGCTAGAAACATTTCCGAAGGGAAGCATCAACACTTGGGATGATTTGGTGAGTAAGTTTCTTGCCAAGTTTTACCCCCCCTCAAAGGATCATCAGGTTGAAGACTGAAGTGCAGACATTCACGCAAATGGAGGCTGAAAATCTGTATGAAGCATGGGAGAGATATAAGGCTCTGCTGAGGAAATGTCCACCAGAGATGTTCACTGAGTGGGACAAGCTACAGAACTTCTATGAAAGGCTCACTCTAAAGGCTCAAGAGGCACTTGATCACTCAGCTGGAGGATCATTGCAACTGATGAAAACTGCAGAAGAAGCTCAAAATCTCATTGACATGGTGGCTAACAATCAGTATTTCTTTGCTCATCAAAGGCAACGCCAACCATCACAAAGAAGAGGAGTAATGGAACTGGAAGGAGTGGACTCAATCTTAGCTCAAAACAAAATGATGCAGCAACAGATTCAACAACAATTTGAGCAAATGGCCAAAAGAATTGATGGCCTACAAGTAGCATCAGTGAGTGCCACAAGCCAACCAACCAATCCTTGGGGGCAGAATGAGGAGAACCAAGAGGAACAACAACAAGAGCAAGTGCAGTATATGCACAACCAAGGTTCAAATGAGGTGTATGGTGATACCTACAATCCATCCTGGAAGAACCACCCAAACCTCAGATGGGGGGATAACCACAACCAAAACCAACAACCATGGCAGAGGAACTCAAACTCAAACACCTTAAGAAACAACCAAAACCACAACCAACAGCAGACTAGCCAAAACCCTTACAGAAAACCCCAAAATAACTTCCCCAACTCCAACCATTTTCCACCCAATAACCAACTCACTAACCAAAACATTCACCATCAATCATCAACACCCCATAACCAAGCAACTTCACATGACTCTCAGAGGATCACCAACCTGGAAATGCTAATGGAGAAGATGATGAAAAACCAAGAATTGACAGCACGGAACCAGGAAGCATCCATAAAGGGCCTGGAAAGGCAAATTGGTCAGCTCTCCAAGCAATTCACCAATGAAAGACCATCAAGTTCCCTGCCGAGTGACACAATCCCAAATCCTAAGGAAGAATGCAAGGCGATACAATTAAGGAGTGGGAGAACATTGATGAGCAACAATGACACTACAAAGAAGCAAATGGAGAGCAGCAAAAGACCAATAGAAGATGAAAAGCCAACAAAGGCAGATGAAGCCGAGGATCAAGTTGTGACGCCAAACAAGGACACTGAGAAACTCAAAGAGAAGAACAACCAGCCACACAGTTCAAAAGAAGTGATTCAGGGACAACAGCAAGTGGGAAAGAGCATCACACCTCCACTACCATATCCCCAGAGGTTCAGCAAAGAAACTAAGGACCAACATTTTCATAAGTTCCTTGAGACTTTCAAGAAGCTGGAGATCAATATTCCCTTGGCTAAAGCACTTGAACAAATGCCTCTGTATGCCAAATTTTTGAAAGAGCTTATCAACAAGAAAAGAAGTTGGGAGGAGAAAGATACCATACTGCTTACTGAGGAGTGCAGGGCTTTGATTCAAAAAGGGCTTCCTCCTAAGCTTGAAGACCCCGGGAGCTTCTTGCTGCCTTGCACCATTGGGGAATTAACCATCACTAAGGCAATGTGTGATCTAGGAGCAAGTATTAACTTAATACCCTCATCTTTGATGAAAAAGCTGCATATAGAGGAAGTTAAACCGGTACAGATGTCTCTAGAGCTGGTAGACAAGTCAATGGTATACCCCAGGGGTGTGATTGAAAACCTTCTAGTCAAGGTGGACAAATTCATATACCCTGCAGACTTTGTGGTTTTAGACTCAAATGGGGATGAAAGTGATTCTATCATACTTGGGAGACCTTTCTTGGCCACTGCTAGGGCTATCATAGACGTAGAGCAAGGCGAATTAACTCTCAGAATGCATGATAAGAGTGTCACTCTAAAAGTATTACCAGAAGCGCAGTTCAGTAATGAAAAGAAAGACTATATAGAACTCGACAAGGAAGAATCACAGTTAAAGGAAGAAAGCAACAAGGCGATTCACAGCAACATCCCAAGGCAAAAGATTATGCAGAAGGATGCAGAAGTTCAAGAGGATATTGGAGTGTTAGCCACTAAGATGAGAGATCTCCAAAGTAAGCCTACGGCCAAAGGAGAAAGATTAACAAAAGAAAGCAAGAAACACAGAAACAAGACAAAAAGGGGTTGGAAGAACAGAAAGATTCCAACAGAAGGGCTTTCCAAAGGTGATAAAGTGCAATTGATCTATCAACAACTGGGAGCAAGCCAACAGATTGATGATTACTACACTATCAGCAATATACTCTCATTAGAGCATGCTGAAATTGAACACCAAGGAACAAAGAGGAGGATCACAGTCAGGGGAGATAAGTTGAGGCACTACAATCATCAACCACCATAAAAGAAAGCCCCAGTGTCAAGCTAGTGACATTAAAAGAGCGCTTGTTGGGAGGCAACCCAGCTTGAGGTAGTTTTCTTTTCATAGCCTTTTCAATAAAAATGTTGAATAATTGGTATGCATTGCAAAGAGCTAAGTTTGGTGTTGCACACCAAAACAATTGAAGGGAGAATGAAGGATTCTAAGTTTGGTGTTCCACCAAAATCTCATTTAAAAGCACATTCTCACTTCCTGACCAATGCTAGCTCCAAGCAATCAAACAGATTATTCAACCACTTAACTGCTTCCTAGTCTGAACTCCATAACCTTTAGCAAAGACACAAGATCTTACATATAGTTAACCTGTTGTATCAGAGGAAGTGGCAAGGAATTAAGTTTGGTGTTCCCACACCAAATTAAATCCAAAAGCCACACTCTGTTCATATGTACTAATCAGTCACCTAAGGGCTTGAGAAGCAAGCAACTTTTGAGAATTATGCAGGAAACTAACCACCAATTGAAGACATTAGGCATCATAACTCAAAAGAGGCACAACAGAAGGAAGGACAAAGGAACTGCAAACCAATAGGTTGTATCTATACTTAACTCTTGCTGTTGAGAAATGATCTGACTTAAGCCTTGCTAAAGTGTTCATCTAATGCAAGTAGAATCACTCTTTGCAATAAGTAAGCTAGTCTAAGTGTGTGCTTGTGTGTTTACTTTCACTTAACTAAAAAGCATGCTTTGTCCCCTGCATCTTAAATTCAATAAAAGAAATGTTTTGAATGTGAAGTGAGTTAGTTCTTTGTTAGATAGAAGTACAATAAAGGTAAGTGGTGGTATGTATGTGTGATTGTATGATAACTCACTTTTAGTGAATAAGAGAACTAGGTTGTCTCCTTTTAAGTAGAAAGTAGCTCACTGTCTATGAATCTCAATCAACTAAAAAGTCCTTGGTTAAAAAGAAAAACAAAAAGAGAAAAGAAAGAGCCAAAAGTGGCAACAGAACAAAAGAAAAAAAAGAAACAAAGTTAGACACCAATAGCTTGAACCTTAGAATATATGCATGTGGTGTCTTTGTACTAGGATCTGCTTGGATTATTAAGTTCTTTGGAGTGCATCAACACTTGGTGACTTGGGTTAACTAACCCGGGATCATCAACTGAAAGTCCATTATCAAGAGCAACCTAACTACAAGGCATTTAGTAACCCAAAGAGGTGCTGGGCATCAATGTTCTAAGAAGGAATGTGAGCCAAGTGTCTATAGTGAATAATGTGTCAAGCATAAAGAAAGAAAAGAACTTGTTACACATGACACTGAACTAGAGCTTTTGAAGAAAAATAATAGTCAAGGACAAAGGAATAATGAAAGGTCATAGCAGTGTGTTGCTTGATGCTTGAGGGAGACTTTCTAGGCCTAAAAGTCAATAAAAAGTGAGTATTTACATATCTACATGAAAACCCCATGAGCTACCAATAATACTCTGCTAGCATGAACACCCTCTTCCATTTTATTCTTTCTTCTCAATAATTCCTTTCTTGCTTGGGGACAAGCAAGTTTTAAGTTTGGTGTTGTGATGACGAGTCATCTTAGCCTAGTTTAACTAGTCTATTTCTTTTCTTTTCAATTAATTTTATGCACTTTCTTGAGCTATAAGCAAGCTAATTGGGTAGAATTTCATGTTTCCTTTGATTCAATCAACCATGGATGAATTAATGCAATTTCATGAGATTTTGTGCTATAATTGTCATATATTATGAAAGAATAACAAACTCATGATTTTGAGCATAGCTTTGATGTGTTTGGTTGATTGATGATAGGGGAAAAGAGCTTTGAAAAAGGTTGAAGAAAGAAGAAAGGGCAAGGAGCAAGATAGAACAAAAAGCTTGAGCAAAAGCTTCCTCAAACTTTAGCTCAAAGTTTTGGAACAATTGAATTCACCCTGGATGAAGAAAAAGCTTGCGCCAACGTTTGCCTCAAGCTTTTTGGCAAACGTTGGCGCCACACACCAACACCCTGGAGGAACAAAAGCTTGCGCCAACGTTTGCCTCAAGCTTTTTGGCAAACGTTGGCTCCACACATGCACATAAGGGGATCCACGTTTGGCTTAAAGTTTGACCTCAAACTTTAGCTCAAACGTGGATAGCAGCAAAAGGGGGTGGCTGATATGAAAAGCTTGAGCCAAAGTTCGCCTCAAACTTTGACTCAAGCTTTTGTGCTTTATGTCCCGGTTCAAAATGGGTTTCTCTCCAACTCCAAGAGCAATCAACAGAGGCCTTTTTCAACCCAATTCCATCAAGAGCAAAGGCCCAATTCAAGGCTTGAAGATCATTTGAAGAGAGTGTATAAATAGTTTAGAATTTAAGTTTTCGGGGAGCTTTTCCTTTTAGTTTGGCTGAGTAGTTTTGGAGAGCTTTTGGGTTTTAGAGTTATTTTAAGTTTCTGAGTCTTGGGGGAAGGAGAATTGAATTCTCTTCCTCTTAGTTTTCTTGTTTTCAATTTCAATTACACTTGTCTTGAGTCTTGGTGTTGAGAATTGGGGAAATTCTGTCTCAATCTCACCTTGAGATCTCGTTCTGTTTCTTTTACTGCACCATTGGAGAATTGAGATTTAAATTCAAGTTTTCTTCTGTTTTGATCTTTAATTTCGTTGCAATTGCTTTCTGAATTGGATCAAGGAAGGTAGTGAGATCTAGACTTAGTTTTCTAGTCTCTTGACCCCTGAGATCTGAAATTTCATTTTAATTCCTCTGTTGAATGTGTCTTCAAGTCAATTTACATTTTCTGTTTGAAATTCATTGCAATTAGTTTCATCTTCTACTTTTCTGTTTATTGCAATTTACCTTTCCTTGTTTAATTTCTGCAAATCTAATTCCCAATTCCCTTTACAATTCAAGACATTTACATTTCTTGCACTTTAAGATTCTGCAATTTACATTTCTTGTGTTCTAAGTTTCTGCCATTTAATTTCTCGTTCTTTAAGATTCAACACTTTATTTTCTGTTCTCTTTAATTTCATGCAATTTACCCATTCCCTTTTACATTCCATGCAATTTAATTCTTGTCAAACACAAATTCACTCAAATCAACTTCTGTTTGCTTGACTAAATCAACCACTAAACTAAAATTGCTCAATGCTTCAATCCCTGTGGGATCGACCTCACTCCCGTGAGTTTTATTACTTGATGCGACCCGGTACACTTGCCGGTGAGTCTTTTGGTGATTGGAAATTCATTTTCCAAAATACACCATCACTCTTTCACTCCTGAGATCTTCAACATCCTTTTAATTGCTGCAAATTAAGCATCAGTTTTTCTGTTTTCATTCTTCAAGCATTTTTGCTTTTTTGTTTAAGATCTATTGCAATTCAATTCATCTTTAATTCTTCTGTTTGTTGCAATCTGCTTTTGCTTGTTTAAATTCTGCAATTCCAGCTCCCAATCCCTTTTATAATTCAAGCAATTTACATTTCTTGCACTTTAAGATTCAGTCATTTACATTTCTTGCAATCTAAGTTTCTGTAATTTACATTTCTTGCAATTTAAGTTTAAGCTATTTTACTTTCTTGTTATTTAAGTTACTTGCAATTTTACTTTCTGCATCTTTTAAATTCCTTGCAATTTACTTTCTGTTGGCTACATTTCACACAATTCACTCAATGTTAGCTTGATTAAACTAATCACCCACTAAAGTTGCTTGATCCATCAATCCCTGTGGGATCGACCTCACTCTAAGTGAGTTTTACTACTTGATACGACCCGGTACACTTGCCGGTGAGTTTTGGGTGTTTGGAATTCGTTTTCAAAAAATCCATCAAGTTTTTGGCGCCATTGCCAGGGATTGATTTAGATCAACAATGATTAAGTGGGTGAAAAGTCTAGATCAAGCATTTTCTTTTTTTTTGTTCTCTGTTTTAAATTGATAGCAAGGTGTTTGAGCTATTGCCTCACTAAGAAATTCTTTCTCTGTGACATGAATTTCAAATTTTATTGATGTTCACAAAATACAAATGGAGTTCTACTCGTCTTATGGTCAAACAAAATTTTATGGGATATCACCCACCATCACCAATCTCTAATAGTGGCTGGGAATATCACCAAGAGAATACAAATTTTAAGCACTCCAATCCATGGAGATTTGTTTCAGAGACACAAGATGAGCAAGAAAACCATATGGGATATTTTTCTCCACCACAAAATGATGCTAGTCATGATTCTAATGGTGGCTGGGAAGGGAATTCTAATGCTCCATATGATATTCATCCAAAGATATCATCATTTGACCATGTTTCAACAGAAAGCCCCTGTCAAAACTCACCACCCACACAAACTTCCATGAACCAAAGCCTCTCAAAGCTTGAGACCATGTTTGAAAAATATGAGAGGGAGGCACAGATATCCTGGAACGAGCAAGAGAATTCATTCAAAAACATAGAAGTGATGGTAAACCAAATGTTAAGTGCAAGGGAGAAAGTGGAAGAGCAAGATGAGGAGGCTACTGTATCAAGTGAACTTTCAATGAAGAATGAGGTGGTTGAAAATGAAACTGCACTTGAGATGACAAGGGAACATGAAGACTCACAACTCTCACAAACTTCCTTGACCCAAAAACTCTCAACAATTGAATCTGTGATTGAAAAATATGAAGAGGAGATGAAGAAATATTGGGAAGATCAACAAACCTCCTCAATGAAAAAGCTATTAAGTCAAATGTTGGATGCAAAGAAAGGAGTGGAGGAGCAAGAAAGTGAGGAAGTCATTCCAGAAAATTTACACTCAAGTGAGGCAGAGAAGTACATGAAGGAAGAGTTCATGGAACCACCAATTCAAAAGGCTCTGGATGAATACAAAACTCCAATAATCACACAGCAACCAAGTTTTGAATTCAAAGGAGTGAAGGCAACTAGCAAGAGCACCAATCCTGTCCTTGATCCAGCAAGCAAGATCAATCAAGCCATTTGCAAAAGGAAGCTTGCTGAGGAGAGTCCAAGACAAGGGACAGTAGCTGAATCTTCTCCCCCCTTGAGGTCATTCCTCTTAACAAATTGGAAGAAGAGGAAGAAAGTGAAGAACATGTCAACCGTAGGTAATATTTCTTTTCTTTTCTTTGTTTAATTTCTTTGTCTGCTTTGTTAAATTTCAATAAATTGGCATATGGTTACATTCTAAGTTTCGTGTTGCCATGCAACAATTTTCAATCCTTCTGAATGATTGCATCAAATCACAAAATTGAAAGTGTCACACTAAGATTCTAAGTTTGGTGTGCCATTTATTTTCAATACAATTTATTCAGCAACACCACTTGTATGCATAATCATAATGCCCTTTGCAGTGTCATTTTTCTTCTTAGTTGGATAATTTAGTTTCTCTCTTTGTTTTATTCATTTACTTGTTTTTAGAGCTTTCTTTTATTAACTGTTTTTGTTAATACATCACCAAGAGATCCTTATTCATGACATATTCTTGGCTTGGTGATTGTACTTAACATATAACAGTTTCTTTTGTTTAGTTTTAATTCAAATAAGATGGACATGTGACTGCATTCTAAGTTTGGTGTTGCTATGCAACAAAATTTACTTCCAATCTTTACTGGATACTTGCATTAATTCCAAGTGAAACTGTCACACTAAGTTTGGTGTGCCACTTATCTTTTATGCAATGTATTGTGCTCACCTTCTTAAGTTTGCAAATCACAATGTCTCTGTCTCTTGTGTCTTGATTATTATCTTTAATTTTGCTTGCTTAGAACACATGTACTACTAACATTTCATTGTGTAAGACATTCATGATCCATCTTAGCCCCATAGCCATTGTTCTAATTGTTGCTTGAGGATGAGCAAGCATTATGAGTTTGGCAAGGAAAAGAGGAAAAATAGAGGAAAAAGGACAACAATAATGAAGATGAACTATAAGGTTGTAGAGTTCCTTTTCTTCTTATTTGTTTCCAGCACTTAAATTGCATGATTGTCTTCATCTTCTCTGTTTACATGTGTGTATGAATAAAGCATAGCTTGAATATTGATTTGTAACATGTTGTTGTGGCATTATGACTACCAACTTGAGTTTTGTGAGTTCAAAAGCAATAACACATCATAATCATAAACAAACAAGGCATTAAAGAAGAACTTAGCATGTGCATACAAGTTTTGGAAAGCTAATATGATTAATTATTGCTCAATTTCATTGGATTTTATTTAATTGAAGTTTTCATCTAGGACATTTTGTGAAATCTTTTGAAATCATGAAAACCTTGAAGAAGCAATTGCAAATTAAAGCAAGAAAGAAAAAGGGAAAGAATGAGAAAGCTGAAGGCTCTGAGTACCAATGACAATTCAATTGTTAAGTACTTGTGGTGTTTATGTATCAAGCCAAATGCTTGAAAACAAAACACTTAGAGTCAAGGTTAGGCTCAAGTGCAAATGCACTCCCTCAAAGCTCAAGGCTCTGAGCATCAATGATTAGAGAGTGAAGAAAAGAAACAAATGAACTTAATGAAGTCCTCTAATTCAAATGCTTGTGGTGCTTATGTATCAAGTGGTAATACTTGAAAACAAAGCATTTAGAGTCGTAGTTTTGTTATCAACTCATGGGGCAAAGCACCCAAAAGGAGAAGCTAATAAGAAAATGAAAAGCTTGTTTCAAGGAAGAAATATAAGAAAAAGATTTCATAAATTGAGCTAGATAGAAGCATCAATCATTTATATTTCTTTTGTGATTGTAGCATGCATAGAAAACTAGCCTACCAAGAACATTGAGTTGCTATTCTTCTTACCTTGGATTGTCAATCTCTATTGCATGATTCTTTTCTTGCTTGGGGACAAGCAAGGTTTAAGTTTGGTGTTGTGATGACATGTTACCATGTCATGTTTTTATATGCTTTTTCATACAAGAAATTGATAATTAGTGCTTAAATATTGCATTCTTTTATGCTTAAATGGTATATTTCCTTGATATTTTAATTTTATAAATTTGGTAGGAAATAAGAAGAAAAAGAAGCAAAGAAGCACAAAATAAGCTAAAAAGGAGAAAAAAAGAGCTTTAGGGCACACTTTGAAGTTGGAGCACACTTTGGAGCCTTAGGCCACGCTTTTAAAAGCGTGGCCCATGACCAAATCAAGGAAGCATCACAATCAGCACTCACAAAGCTCGGTTCACTAAGTGAACTTAGCTTTGCCGTACAAGAAACTTAGCTTGGAAGCAAGAATTTTCGCTTAAGTTAAAACTTGGGCGTTTACAGCATGATCATGCCTTCTTCAAAGGGCCATAACTTGAGCTACAGACGTCCAATTGATGTGCTTTCAGTTGCATTGGAAAGCTGACATTCAGAGCTTTCCAACGATATATAATAGTTCATATTTGGCATGAAATTGAGGCACAAGTGACATGCATCTTTAAGGGAAAAAAATAAGCAAAAAAAAAAAAATCAGCCAATGCTTCCACCAAGGTTCAAAGCTGGAGCCTCCCTCCAAAGCAAAATAGCGCTCAGTTCACTTTCCCAACTGAGCTTTATCGGGCTCCCACTCAAGAAAATTCAAGGAAAAGGCTCACAAAAGTGCTTCCACCAAAGTTCGAACCCAAGACCTCACACTCAAGCCAAAGGCGCTACCAAGGCACACAAAGGAAAGCTCAGTTAACTTTTCCAAGTGAGCACTACTCCCCCATGCACTCCAACAACGTGACACGGGCAAGGATCAAAGGGGGCAGCAACAAGGAAGGCTTGGTGCACACAACTTGGCACACCAAGTGCAAATAGAGAGCTCAGTTTGGTATTTGAACTGAGCCGTGCCCTGGGAGTGTCACCCATGGGCCAAAATTCAACCAAAATTCCATTTAAATTCAATTCTTCACCAAATTGAATCAAGGCCAACCAAACCCATCTCTCTTCAAATCCAAAGCAAGCAAAGCCCACATCATCACTCAAAGGCACAAGAACAAGCTAGAATTAGGATTTTCATTTAATTTGTTTTTCATTTCAATTTCATTTTATTTTCATTTTGTAAAAAGCCTATATAAAGGCATCATTCTCATTTTCATCGGGGGAGAAGAGGTCAGTTCCGGAGGTTAGTTCCATTAGAGAGTAAGGAGGCTGGCTCCACTAGGAAGCATTAGGATTAGAGAGCTCTCTCTTAGTTTTTATTTTTGTTTTGGATCTTGGGTGGAGAATTGAAGAACTTCTGTTTCAATTCCACCTTGAGATCTCTTGTTAATCTTTCTGCATAATTCAAATTCTGTTTACTACCTTCACTTTCTTTTCTTCTGCAATTTACTTTTATATTTTCATTTTGCAATTGTTCTTGTTGGATCAAGGAAGGATTTGAGATCTAGACTTGTTTTCTAGTCTCTTTCACACCTGAGATCTTCAACGTCCTTTTAATTGCTGCAAATTAAGCATCAGTTTTTCTGTTTTCATTCTTCAAGCATTTTTGCTTTTCTGTTTAAGATCAATTGCAATTCAATTCATCTTTAATTCTTCTGTTTGTTGCAAGCTGCTTCTGCTTGTTTAAATTCTGCAATTCCAGCTACCAATCCCTTTTATAATTCAAGCAATTTATATTTCTTGCACTTTAAGATTCAGTCATTTACATTTCTTGCAATCTAAGTTTCTGCAATTTACATTTCTTGCAATTTAAGTTTAAGCTATTTTACTTTCTTGTTCTTTAAGTTACTTGCAATTTTACTTTTTGCATCTTTTAAATTCCTTGCAATTTACTTTCTGTTGGCTACATTTCACACAATTCACTCAATGTTAGCTTGACTAAATTAATCACCCACAAAAGTTGCTTGATCCATCAATCCCTGTGGGATCGACCTCACTCTAAGTGAGTTTTACTACTTGATACGACCCGGTATACTTGCCGGTGAGTTTTGGGTGTTTGGAATTCGTTTTCAAAAAATCCATCAAATATAATTTAAAAGTTGAAAAATAAAAATTTAGTTTTTAAAAATTTTTTATTTTTTGAAAAATATTTTTTATTTTTTATTCACCGGATAATGCTACACCCAGACAGTTGACCTTTTTTTGCTGCACTTGTTCACAAATTAAGCATAAATTAATTTAAAAAATTTAAAATTTTGATTTTTTATTTTTTTGGATATTTTTGGAATTTTTTATTATTTTAAAATTAGCAAAAAATATTTTTTAGTGTAAAAATAAAAAAATAATAAATTTGCAGATCTGTTGTTTACTAGATATTGCTGGACTTTATTTTATTTTTATTATTTAAAGATAAAACACTTAATAATATAATTTAAAAATTCAAAAATAAAAAATTTAGTTTTTTAAAATTTTTTATTTTTTTAAAAATATTTTTTATTTTTTGGATATTTTGGGAATTTTTTATTTTTTACAACTAGAAAAAAAATATTTTTTTAGTTTAAAATTTTAAAAAAAATAATAAATTTATAGATCTGTTGTTTACTAGATATTGCTTGACTTTATTTTATTTTCCTATTTAAAATAAAACAATATAATCATAAGATTTATAAATCCAAAAATAAAAAATTGAGTTTTTGAAACTTTTAAATTTTTTAAAAATATTTTTTATTTTTTATTCGCTGGATAATGCTTACACCCTACCGTTGTCTTTTTTTTTCTCCACTTGTTCACAAATTAACAATAAATTAATTTAAAAAATTGAAAATTTTTAATTTTTTTTATTTTTTGGATATTTTAGCATTTTCAATGAGCTTTAGCTCAAATTCAAACAAATACAATTTTAAAGGAAAAAAAGAACAAAAGATGTAGAATTTAGGAATTGAAGTTTACCAAACCATGAAACAAGATCAACACTGCGATGGCAAGAAGACAATCAAGGCCTTCAGCAGATAACACAGGACTGTAATTGGTCAAAACAACAGCATAATAAATAACACCAACAACCCCAAAAACCAAAAGTATCATGATCGAACCTAAGCCTCTGAGGGCGGTGCAGAACTTGAACACGTTCCAAGTCATTGTAGCTCTAGATCTATGCATAATCGAGGAGCAACAATCCCACCACGATTCAACACCAAAGATCTTAACTTTCCGATAATCGGAGCCACCCCAGAATCAGAATGCGACCCTTTCTTCGCACCGAACTGGGCTTCTCTTCCCACACCTCCACTTTTTCTCCAACTTGATGATACTCCTTCAGATGCCATGGTACGAAGAATTTCCTTTCTTCGTTCACTCCCCACAACATTCACTTCGCCGTTTCTGTGCAAACGAGGGATTAAGGCAGAAAAATTTAAAAAATTGGGGGAGGTAACGAAACGGCGTCGTTTTTGTATCTGGGGACTTATATGTCCAGTTTCCAAAAGTTCACTGCCACGTGGACTTCGTAACGGATGGGTCAGCGCCACCTTTGCCAGGTCAGAGTTTTTCGTCAGGTCCAACGGCTTGAATTCAATGAAAGGACTAAAATGTCCACGTTTTATAGGGGTCAGGGATATGAATGTATTTTCCGTTTCTTGAGGACGAAAATATCCGCGAAAAAAAAGGTTAGGAACCTATTTGTCCTTTATTCAAAATTAATGTTTTAAAATTTTTTTAATTTTTTAAAAATATTTTTTATTTTTTATTCATTGGATAATGCTATACCCAGATAGTTGACCTTTTTTTGCTGCACTTGTTCACAAATTAAGCATAAATTAATTTAAAAAATTTAAAATTTTAATTTTTTTATTTTTTGGATATTTTTTGAAATTTATAATGTTTTTCAATTAGAAAAAAAATATTTTTTTAGTTTAAAATTAAAAAAATTAATTTACAGATCCGTTGTTTATTAGATATTGCTAGACTTTATTTTATTTTTATTTTAAATCTCACCTTGAGATCTCTTGTTTACTCTTTCTGCATAATTGAATTTCAATTTCTATTTACTACTTCATCTTCTCTTTAGTTTTGCAATTTATTTTTCCTTACTTCTTTTGCAATTGTTCTTGTTGGATCAAGGAAGGATTTGAGATCTAGACTTGTTTTCTAGTCTCTTCCACTCCTGAGATCTACAACCTCTTTTTAATTTGCTGCAATTTAGCATCAGTCATTTTCTATTTTCATTCTACAAGCATTTTTATCTTTCTGTTTGAGATCTATTACACTTAAATTCATATTTAGTTCTTCTGTTGGTCGCAATTTATTTCTGTCTTGTTCAAATTCTACAATTCCAATTCTCGATTCCTTTTATGATTCAAGCAATTTACATTTCTTGCACTCTAAGCTTTAGCCATTTACATTTCTTGCAATCCAAGTTTATGCAATTTCATTTACCTGTTCTTTAAGATTCAGCTTCTTTACTTTGATTTCTCTTTAATTTACTGCAATTGCCCTTCTCCCTTTACAATTTCACGAAATTTAGTTTCTCCCAATTACAAACAAATCAACCAATACTTGATTCGCTTGACTAAATCAACCACTAAACTAAAATTGCTCAATCCTTCAATCCCTGTGGGATCGACCTCACACCCGTGAGTTTTTATTACTTGATGCGACCCGGTGCACTTGCCGGTTAGATTGGTGTGTTTTTGGGAGAGATTCTTGTCTCAACCAAAATTTACCCATCAAGTATTATTTAAATAAAAAACATTTAATAACATAATTTAAAATTTCAAAAATAAAAATTTTATTTTTCTAAGATTTTTAATTTTTTTAAAAATATTTTTTATTTTTTATTCATTGGATAATGCTATACCCAGATAGTTGACCTTTTTTGCTGCACTTGTTCACAAATTAAGCATACATTAATTTAAAAAATTTAAAATTTTAATTTTTTTATTTTTTGGATATTTTTTGAACTTTATAATGTTTTTCAATTAGAAAAAATATTTTTTTTAGTTTAAAATTAAAAAAATTAATTTACAAATCCGTTGTTTATTAGATATTGCTAGACTTTATTTTATTTTTATTATTTAAATAAAAAACATTTAATAATATAATTTAAAAGTTCAAAAATAAAAAATTTAGTTTCTTAAAATTTTTTATTTTTAGACAAATATTTTTTAATTTTTTATTCACCGGATAGTGCTACACCCAAATAGTTGACTTTTTTTTGCTGCACTTGTTCACAAAATAAGCATAAATTAATTTAAAAAATTTAAAATTTTGATTTTTTATTTTTTGGATATTTTTGGAATTTTTTATTATTTTAAAATTAGCAAAAAATAATTTTTAGTGTAAAAATTAAAAAAAATAAATTTACAGATCTGTTATTTACTAGATATTGCTGGACTTTATTTTATTTTTATTATATAAAGATAAAACACTTAATAATATAATTTAAAAATTCAAAAATAAAAAATTTAGTTTTTTAAAATTTTTTATTTTTTTGAAAATATTT
>NC_029773.3:39475458-39476802 GCF_000817695.3 Arachis duranensis | reverse complement strand
AATATTATTTATTTAAATAATAAAAAAAGTCCAGCAATATCTAGTAAACAACACATTTGTAACTTTATTATTTTTTTAAATCTTAAAGTAAAAAAATATTTTTTCTAGTTGTAAAAAAATAAGAAATTCCAAAAATATTCAAAAAATAAAAAAATTAAAGTTTCTAATTTTTTAAATTAATTTATTCTTAATTTGTGAACAAGTGCAGCAAAAAAACTCTACTGTCTAGGTGTAGCATTATCCGGTGAATAAAAAGATAAAAAATATTTTTAAGAAAACTAAAAATTTTAAAAAACTAAATTCTTTATTTTTTAATTTTAATTTATATTATTAAATATTATTTATTTAAATAATAAAAAATATATTCCAACAATATCTAGTAAACAACAGATTTGTAAATTTATTATTTTTTTAAATTTTAAACTAAAAAAATTTTTTTCTAGTTGTAAAAAATTATAAAATTCCAAAAATATCCAAAAAAATTAAAAAATTAAAATAAGTAAACTTTACAACAGCAAGCTTAGTAAGCCTTTGAGGAAAAGTGTATATTATGTAACAGCAAACAATAACTGAGTTATCATTGTCTGCATAAAAACTCCATGAACCAAGTTCTGCTATAGGCTTAATAAGGATATGCATGCTTCTCTTTTTCATTTCATTTCCTCTTATGTTTGATGCTTGCTTGGGGACAAGCAAGATTTAAGTTTGGTGTTGTGATGACAAGTCATCATATGCTTGTTTTCCAAGCTAATTTCACTTGTTTCATTAGTTTTTATGCACTTTCTTGCATTACAAGTAGGCAATTTGGAGTGGAATTGCATGGTTTCCTTGAATCAATCAACCACCCTCTAATTGACACAAAATCATGAAGTTTGAGCTAAAATTAATTAATTTTAAATGAATTTTAAGCTTTGTGAATTTTGTGATACTTTGATTGGTTGTTTTGATTGCTTGTAGGAGAAGAAACGGTTGAAAAAGGGATTTTGGGCACACTTTTTGAAGAAAAAGCACGCTTTAGACCTTAGGCACGCTTTGAAAAGCGTGACCTAAGGAACCAAAAGCGTGGCACAAGAAACCCAAGGCGTGGCACAAGACCCAAAAGCGTGGCGCATGCTCAAGGGAGCAAGGAAGCATAGTGCTCAGTTAACTAAGTTAACTGAGCGCCAGTCTTGTGCACCAAAGGAAGCAAAGCACCAGCCCAGCATCAAACCAAGGCCAAGGAAGCACCAGTGCTAAGTTAAAACATTTTAACTGAGTGCCCAAGAGAAAGCAAGGAAGCATTGGCGCTCAGTTAAATTGTTTTACCTTTATCGTGCCTCTCCAAGAAAGAAATCAAAGGAAAAT
>NC_029773.3:39464267-39469411 GCF_000817695.3 Arachis duranensis | reverse complement strand
TTACAACAGCAAGCTTAGTAAGCCTTTGAGGAAAAGTGTATATTATGTAACAGCAAACAATAACTGAGTTATCATTGTCTGCATAAAAACTCCATGAATCAAATTCTGTTATATGCCTAATAAGGATATGTTTGCTCTTCTTGTTCATTTAATTTTCTCTTAGTTTTGATACTTGCTTGGGGACAAGCAAGATTTAAGTTTGGTGTTGTGATGACAAGTCATCATATACCCATTTTTCAAGCTAATTTCACTTGTTTCACTAGTCTTTATGCACTTTCTTGCATCCTAAGTAAGTAATTTGGAATGAAAATGCATGACTTCTTTAAATCAAACAACCACCATTAAATTGATGCTAAATCATGAGGTTTGAGCTAAAAGTAATTGATTTTTAATGAATTATAAACCTCATGAGTTTGGAGATACTTTGATTGGTTGCTTTGGTTTCTTGTAGGTGAAGAAAGGAAGAAAAGAAGCAAAACGTGGCTTAAGAAGTGTGGCCATAGGAGGAGAAGTGTGGTGCAACATAAAAGGAGGAAGCAAACACTGCTCTCCACAAGAGCACACTACTCTCCAACAGAGCAGCATAATGAACTAAGCCTCCAAAATCATCACTGCCCTGCCCACAATAAGAGCGGAGCACAATTCTATGCCAAGGAACAAAGGAAGCAAAAATTCTGCCCTGCCCTCCTCAAGAGCAACATCGGGCTTTCATGAAAAATAATTCAAAGGAAATTGTCTCCAAGTGCCACCCATGGGTTTCGAACCCAAGAACAAGAAGGAAAGGAGCGTTAATCACAAGGGAAAATGAGCCACACTTGGCTAAAAGGCTACCACCAAGTTTCGAACACAAGACCTTGGGGAAGCAAGGAACTAGGTGTTACTTTGGTGCCAAGAAAACCAAGGAAAAAGGGGCAGTGTATGCTTCCACCAGGTTTC
The DNA here is from genome assembly GCF_000817695.3 of Arachis duranensis. NCBI lineage: Eukaryota > Viridiplantae > Streptophyta > Magnoliopsida > Fabales > Fabaceae > Arachis > Arachis duranensis. Next base: position 39,468,475 of record NC_029773.3, on the reverse strand, counting down.
GAACCTGGGACCTCACCTTTGGTTGCCTTGCTGCGCTGCCCACAAGGAGAGCAGAGCAGCATTTCTTGGAATGGGCAGCATTTCTTGGTGTACGGCCAGCGCACAAATTGGCACGGGCATGAGCACTTGGCGCGCAGTAAGCACGGACGGAATACAAGCATGCATGCACACTGCCCTGCTCTCCACAAGGGCAGGGCAGCATCTTGAACGCCCATCACACACAGCGCAGCACGAGCACGCAATGAGGCCGCATGCACCATTTCCCTGCTCTGCTCTCCACACGAGCAGAGCAGCCTCCTGGAAGCTTCTCATGGGCTGAAAATTGGATTAAAAATCCAATTCAATTCATTTCTTCACCAAATCAAAAGCCCATCCAAATTCCAAAATCCAAGAATAGAAAGTGTATAAATAGGAGATAGTTTGATGTAATTGAGACCTTCTTTTGATTTTGGAATTTCTACATTTTGAGACTTCATTTTCTTTGAGAGCTTTGAACTGAGATCTGAGAGAATTGGGAAGGAGAATTGATCTCTCTTCTTCCTTGTTCTTGCTTGAGCATTTTTTTTACTTTTCTTGTTTGAGTCTTGGGTGTGAAGAATTGAGGAATTTCTGTCTCAATCTCCATTTAAGATCTCTTGGATTTTCCTACTGCATAATTGAGCTAAATTTCATTTTCTTACTGCTGCTGAGCTAAATTTCTTTTCCTTACTGCTGCAATCTTTAATTTCTTGTTAATTGCTTTGTGAACTTGATCTGGGAAGGCAATTGAGATCTAGACTCTGCTATCTAGTCTCTGGAGCCCTGAGATCTAATTCTCTTTTTGGTTCTTTTGCTGAACCATTACATTTTCACTTTCTGTTTGAATCTTAGTTACTTTCAATTCATCTTCTGCTTTATTAATTGCTGTAATTTAATTTCCCTTGCTTAATTTCTAAATTCCCAGTCCTCAAATCCCTTTTTCTATTCAGCAATTTATATTTCTTGCACTTTAAGTTACTGCAATTTAGATTTCTTGCACTTTAAGTTTCAGTCATTTAATTTCTTGTTCTTTAAGATTCAGCACCTTTACTTTCAGTTCTCTTTAATTTCTGCAATTCATCCCTCTCCCTTTACATTTTCTGCTGTTTACTTACTGTTGGATACAAAATCACTCAACCAATACTTGATTCGCTTGACTAAATCAATCACCGAACTAAAATTTCTCAATCCTTCAATCCCTGTGGGATCGACCTCACTCCCGTGAGTTTTATTACTTGATGCGGCCTGGTACACTCGTGAGTTTTATTAGTTGATGCGACCCGGTACACTTGCCGGTGAGTTTTATGTTGGATTGTTTTCCACACATCAAGTTTTTGGCGCTGTTGCCGGGGATTGAAATAGATTGACAATGATTAAGTGAAGTGGTGGTCTAGATCAAGCACTTTTTCTTTATTTTTAACTGACACACTAACTGTTTGAGACTTTTCCTCTACTAACTCTAACTGCACTCAAGTTACAGAGTGCTCTGTTTTAGTTTCTGGCTCTGTTTGTGTTTCTGCTTTTGTGACAGGAGGAAGGAGCAATGAATCCACACCTTTTGATCCTGAAACACTTTGGAAGTTGAGCAAGAATAAGGAATGTCAAGCTAGTGACATTAAAAGAGCGCTTGTTGGGAGGCAACCCAACCTAATGTAGTTTCTTTTCATAGCTATTTCAATAAAAAGGTTGAATAATTGGTCTGTATTGCAAGGTGCTAAGTTTGGTGTCTCACACCAAAACAAATTAAGAGAGAATGAAGGATTCTAAGTTTGGTGTTCCACCAAAATTTATCTAAAAGTACATTCTCACTTTCTGTATAATGCTAGCTCCAAGCAATCAGACAAATCATTTAACCAATTAGCTGTTTTCTCATTTTTAGTTATATAACCTTTGGCAAGGCCAAGAGAATTTATAATTGGTTAACTTGTTGCATCAGAGGCAGTGGCAAGGAATTAAGTTTGGTGTTCCCACACCAAAATAAATCCAAAAGACACACTCAATTTATGCATACTAACCATTCATTTAAGGGCTTGAGAAGTAAGCAACTTTTGAGAATTATGCAGGAAATTAGCCAACATTTGAAGACAAATTGCATTATGACTCAAAAGAGAACACAACGGAAGGAAGGACCAAAGGGCTGCAACTTCAAAGGTTGTATATAAACTAAATCCTTGTTGTTGTAAATTGTTTTAATTTGGGAACTATCATATGTCTTGCTAAAGTGTTTATCTGGTTGCAAGTGGAATTGTTTGATAAGAATGCTTGTCTGCATATGTGTTTGTCATTCATCACTTAGCTAAATTTTGTTTTGTTTCCTATATGCTTGAATAAAGGAGAAATGTTTGAATTAGAAAGTAAATATCCAATGTTGCATAAGTTGGAATGGAAGTTAATGGTGGTGTATGTGTTTGATTAAATGCATAACTGATGACAAGTCATCTTAGCCTAGTTTCCCTAGTTTTTTTTCTTTGTTTTCATTTAGTTTTATGCACTTTCTTAAGCCATAAGTAAGCCAATTGGGTTGAAATTCATGTTTCCTTTGATTCAATCAACCATGGATAAATTGATGCATTTTCATGAGTTTTTGCACCATAATTGCTCACATGACAAGAAGAAGAATAATTCTCATGATTATGGCATAGCTTTGATACAATTGTTGGTTGATGATAGGAAGAATCAAGTTTGGAAGAAGGTTGCAAGAATGAGCTTGGAAAGAAGGGATTCACGTTTGAGCTAATGTTTGCCTCAAACGTTAACTCAAATGTGAGAAGCAGAGAAAGAACACCTTGGGAAGAGCCAACGTTTGTGCCAACGTTTACCTCAAACGTTGAGGCAAACGTTGGCTAAGAAAAGAAGCAGGGGAAGGCAACGTTTGCACCAACGTTTGCCTCAAACGTGAGGTCAAACGTTGGCGCCAAAAAGAAGGAAATTGGAGCTCCTGGGCACGGCAACGTTTGAGCCAACGTTTGCCTCAAACGTGAGGTCAAACGTTGGCTACATTTTGGCAAGAAAAAGCATGGCAAAACACCCTTGATTGATGATTTAGATGAGCCACGTTTGCGCCAACGTTTGCCCCAAACGTTAGGCCAAACGTTGGCCAAAAAGGAGCTTGGGAAGACCCACGTTTGAGCTCACATTTGACCTCAAACGTTGAGCCAAACATGGATGACAGCAAATGGGCTTAGCTGCATAATTTTCTCAAGGGATGTTTGAGCCAACGTTTGCCTCAAACGTTGGCTCAAACGTGAAAGCTACATGGCCCGGTTCAAGAATTGATTTCTTCCCAACACCAAGAGCAAGCAACAGAGGCCTGATTCAACCCAATTCCATCAGGGCCAAGGCCCAAATCAAGGCTTAATGATCATTTGGAAAAGTGTATAAATAGCTTAGGATTTGAAGTTTTTAGGCGAGCTTTTCCTTTTGGAGTTTTCTTTTAGAATTTTCATAGGGCTTATGGAGGAAAACTCACTTGGCATTTTCGAGTAGTTGAGATAGAGAGTTTTTGGGAGGAGAATTGAATTCTCTTCCTCTGGGTTTTATTGTTTTCTTTTCTGCAAAGCTTTATTTGAGTCTTGGGTGTGAAGAATTGAGGAATTTCTGTCTCAATCTCCATTTAAGATCTCTTTGATTTCTCTGCTGCATAATTGAGTTGAATCCCAATTCCTTTACTGCTTCCTCTTTAATTTCTTGTTAATTGCTTTGTGAGTTTGGATCTGGGAAGGCAATTGAGATCTAGACTTTGGTATCTAGTCTCTGGAGTCCTGAGATCCTATTTTCCTTTTGGTTCTTCTGTGAACCCCTGCTGCAATTTAATTTCCTTTTCTGTTTGAGATCTGACAGAATCTCTTTAAGATTCAGCTCTTTTTCTTTTTGTTCCCTTTAATTTCCTGCAAATCACCCACTCCCCTTTATATTCTATGCAATTTAATTTCTGTCAACACAATTTCACACAATCAACACTTGTTTGCTTGACTAACTCAACCACTAAACTAAAATTGCTCAATCCTTCAATCTTTGTGGGATCGACCTCACTCCCGTGAGTTTTATTACTTGATACGACCCGGTACACTTGCCGGTGAGTTTTGTGTCGGATCGTTTTCCGCACATCAATAACTCATGAAATAATTGCTGCATAATGTCATTTTCATTGAAGTGTGAGCTAGCTTGCTGTCATAAAGGTTCCTATTAGT
>NC_029773.3:39457485-39464222 GCF_000817695.3 Arachis duranensis | reverse complement strand
AGAACATTTAGTTATCCAAAGAGATGCTGGGCATCAATGATCCTAGGAGGAAATAGTGAGCCATGTGTCTGTGGTGGAGAAATGTTGAGTAAAAATAAAGCCAAAGGTTGCTGCAACATTTGACACCAAGCCTTCAAAGAATAATAAGCTTGTTAAGCAAAATGAGAAAAGAATAGTTAGCAAGGGAGCAAGTAAAGAGTAAACCTTACAACAGCAAGCTTAGTAAGCCTTTGAGGAAAAGTGTATATTATGTAACAGCAAACAATAACTGAGTTATCATTGTCTGCATAAAAACTCCATGAATCAAATTCTGTTATATGCCTAATAAGGATATGTTTGCTTTTCTTGTTCATTTCATTTTCTCTTAGTTTTGATACTTGCTTGGGGACAAGCAAGATTTAAGTTTGGTGTTGTGATGACAAGTCATCATATACCCATTTTTCAAGCTAATTTCACTTGTTTCACTAGTCTTTATGCACTTTCTTGCATCCTAAGTAAGTAATTTGGAATGAAAATGCATGACTTCTTTAAATCAAACAACCACCATTAAATTGATGCTAAATCATGAGGTTTGAGCTAAAAGTAATTGATTTTTAATGAATTATAAACCTCATGAGTTTGGAGATACTTTGATTGGTTGCTTTGGTTTCTTGTAGGTGAAGAAAGGAAGAAAAGAAGCAAAACGTGGCTTAAGAAGTGTGGCCATGGGAGGAGAAGTGTGGTGCAACATAAAAGGAATAAGCAAACACTGCTCTCCACAAGAGCACACTGCTCTCCAAGAGAGCAGCATAATGAACTAAGCCTCCAAAATCATCACTGCCCTGCCCACAATAAGAGCGGAGCACAATTCTATGCCAAGGAACAAAGGAAGCAAAAATTCTGCCCTGCCCTCCTCAAGAGCAACATTGGGCTTTCATAAAAAATAATTCAAAGGAAATTGTCTCCAGGTGCCACCCATGGGTTTCGAACCCAAGAACAAGAAGGAAAGAAGGAGCGCTACTCACAAGGGAAAATGAGCCACACTTGGCTAAAAGGCTACCACCAAGTTTCGAACACAAGACCTTGGGGACGCAAGGAACTAGGCGTTACTTTGGTGCCAAGAAAACCAAGGAAAAAGGGGCAGCGTATGCTTCCACCAGGTTTCGAACCTGGGACCTCACCTTTGGTTGCCTTGCTGCGCTACCCACAAGGAGAGCAGAGCAGCATTTCTTGGCACGGGCAGCATTTCTTGATGCACGGCCAGCGCACAAATTGGCACGGGCATGAGCACTTGGCGCGCAGCAAGCACGCACGGAAGGCAAGCATGCATGCACACTGCCCTGCTCTCCACAAGGGCAGGGCAGCATCTTGAACGCCCATCACACGCAGCGCAGCACGAGCATGCAATGAGGCCGCATGCACCATTTCCCTGCTCTGCTCTCCACAAGAGCAGAGCAGCCTCCTGGAAGCTTCTCATGGGCTGAAAATTGGATTAAAAATCCAATTCAATTCATTTCTTCACCAAATCAAAAGTCCATCCAAATTCCAAAATCCAAGAGAAAGTGTATAAATAGGAGATAGTTTGATGTAATTGAGACCTTCTTTTGATTTTGGAATTTCCACATTTTGAGACTTCATTTTCTTTGAGAGCTTTGAACTGAGATCTGAGAGAATTGGGAAGGAGAATTGATCTCTCTTCTTCCTTGTTCTTGCTTGAGCATTTTTTTACTTTTCTTGTTTGAGTCTTGGGTGTGAAGAATTGGGGAATTTCTATCTCAATCTCCATTTAAGATCTCTTGGATTTTTCTACTGCATAATTGAGCTAAATTTCATTTTCTTACTGCTGCTGAGCTAAATTTCTTTTCCTTACTGCTGCAATCTTTAATTTCTTGTTAATTGCTTTGTGAACTTGATCTGGGAAGGCAATTGAGATCTAGACTCTGCTATCTAGTCTCTGGAGCCCTGAGATCTAATTCTCTTTTTGGTTCTTTTGCTGAACCATTACATTTTCACTTTCTGTTTGAATCTTAGTTACTTTCAATTCATCTTCTACTTTATTAATTGCTGCAATTTAATTTCCCTTGCTTAATTTCTAAATTCCCAGTCCTCAAATCCCTTTTTTCATTCAGCAATTTATATTTCTTGCACTTTAAGTTACTACAATTTACATTTCTTGCACTTTAAGTTTTAGTCATTTAATTTCTTGTTCTTTAAGATTCAGCACCTTTACTTTCAATTCTCTTTAATTTCTGCAATTCATCCCTCTCCCTTTACATTTTCTGCTATTTACTTACTGTTGGATACAAAATCACTCAACCAATACTTGATTCGCTTGACTAAATCAACCACTGAACTAAAATTGCTCAATCCTTCAATCCCTGTGGGATCGACCTCACTCCCGTGAGTTTTATTACTTGATATGACCCGGTACACTTGCCGGTGAGTTTTGTGTTGGATTATTTTCCACACATCAAGTTTTTGGCGCCGTTGCTGGGGATTGAAATAGATTGACAATGATTAAGTGAAGTGGTGGTCTAGATCAAGCACTTTTTCTTTATTTTTAACTGACACACTAACTATTTGAGACTTTGTCTCTACTAATTCTAACTGCACACAAGTTACAGAGTGCTCTGTTTTAGTTTCTGGCTCTGTTTGTGTTTCTGCTTTTGTGACAGGAGGAAGGAGCAATGAATCCACACCTTTTGATCTTGAAACACTTTGGAAGTTGAGCAAGAATAAGGAATGTCAAGCTAGTGACATTAAAAGAGCGCTTGTTGGGAGGCAACCCAACCTGATGTAGTTTCTTTTCATAGCTATTTCAATAAAAAGGTTGAATAATTGGTCTGTATTGCAAGGTGCTAAGTTTGGTGTCTCACACCAAAACAAATTAAGAGAGAATGAAGGATTCTAAGTTTGGTGTTCCACCAAAATTTATCTAAAAGCACATTCTCACTTTCTGTATAATGCTAGCTCCAAGCAATCAGACAAATCATTTAACCAATTAGTTGTTTTCTCGTTTTTAGTTATATAACCTTTGGCAAGGCCAAGATAATTTATAATTGGTTAACTTGTTGCATCAGAGGCAGTGGCAAGGAATTAAGTTTGGTGTTCCCACACCAAAATAAATCCAAAAGATACACTCAATTTATGCATACTAACCATTCATTTAAGGGCTTGAGAAGCAAGCAACTTTTGAGAATTATGCAGGAAATTAGCCAACATTTGAAGACAAATTGCATTATGACTCAAAAGAGAACACAGCGGAAGGAAGGACCAAAGGGCTGCAACTTCAAAGGTTGTATATAAACTAAATCCTTGCTGTTGTGAATTGTTTTAATTTGGGAACTATCATATGTCTTGCTAAAGTGTTTATCTGGTTGCAAGTGAAATTGTTTGATAAGAATGCTTGTCTGCATATGTGTTTGTCATTCATCACTTAGCTAAATTTTGTTTTGTTTCCCATATGCTTGAATAAAGGAGAAATGTTTGAATTAGAAAGTAAATATCCAATGTTGCATAAGTTGGAATGGAAGTTAATGGTGGTGTATGTGTTTGATTAAATGCATAACTCATGAAATAATTGCTGCATAATGTCATTTTCATTGAAGTGTGAGCTAGCTTGCTGTCATAAAGGTTCCTATTAGTAAAGAAAAAATCCCGTGAGAACAAAAATAAAACAGAAAGAAAAGGAAGAAGAAAAAGCCAATGTGGCAAGAAAGACAAAGAATAAAGGCTGGACACCAATAGCTTGGACCCTAGGACACATGCCTGTGGTGTTCTTGTACTAGGATAAGCTTGGACAAGTAAATTCTGAGGGGTATTTCAAAACCCGGTCACTTAGATCAACTGATTTGGGATGGCCAATTGAAAGTCCACAATAAAGAGCAACTTAGATATAGAACATTTAGTTATCCAAAGAGATGCTGGGCATCAATGATCCTAGGAGGAAATAGTGAGCCATGTGTCTGTGGTGGAGAAATGTTGAGTAAAAATAAAGCCAAAGGCTACTACAACATTTGACACCAAGCCTTCAAAGAATAATAAGCTTGTTAAGCAAAATGAGAAAAGAATAGTTAGCAAGGGAGCAAGTAAAGAGTAAACCTTACAACAGCAAGCTTAGTAAGCCTTTGAGGAAAAGTGTATATTATGTAACAGCAAACAATAACTGAGTTATCATTGTCTGCATAAAAACTCCATGAATCAAATTCTGTTATATGCCTAATAAGGATATGTTTGCTTTTCTTGTTCATTTCATTTTCTCTTAGTTTTGATACTTGCTTGGGGACAAGCAAGATTTAAGTTTGGTGTTGTGATGACAAGTCATCATATACCCATTTTTCAAGCTAATTTCACTTGTTTCACTAGTCTTTATGCACTTTCTTGCATCCTAAGTAAGTAATTTGGAATGAAAATGCATGACTTCTTTAAATTAAACAACCACCATTAAATTGATGCTAAATCATGAGGTTTGAGCTAAAAGTAATTGATTTTTAATGAATTATAAACCTCATGAGTTTGGGGATACTTTGATTGGTTCCTTTGGTTTCTTGTAGGTGAAGAAAGGAAGAAAAGAAGCAAAACGTGGCTTAAGAAGTGTGGCCATGGGAGGAGAAGTGTGGTGCAACATAAAAGGAATAAGCAAACACTGCTCTCCACAAGAGCACACTGCTCTCCAAGAGAGCAGCATAATGAACTAAGCCTCCAAAATCATCACTGCCCTGCCCACAATAAGAGCGGAGCACAATTCTATGCCAAGGAACAAAGGAAGCAAAAATTCTGCCCTGCCCTCCTCAAGAGCAACATCGGGCTTTCATGAAAAATAATTCAAAGGAAATTGTCTCCAAGTGCCACGCATGGGTTTCGAACCCAAGAACAAGAAGGAAAGAAGGAGCGCTACTCACAAGGGAAAATGAGCCACACTTGGCTAAAAGGCTACCACCAAGTTTCGAACACAAGACCTTGGGGAAGCAAGGAACTAGGCGTTACTTTGGTGCCAAGAAAACCAAGGAAAAAGGGGCAGCGTATGCTTCCACCAGGTTTCAAACCTGGGACCTCACCTTTGGTTGCCTTGCTGCGCTGCCCACAAGGAGAGCAGAGCAGCATTTCTTGGTGCACGGCCAGCGCCCAAATTGGCACGGGCATGAGCACTTGGCGCGCAGCAAGCACGCACGAAAGGCAAGCATGCATGCACACTGCTCTGCTCTCCACAAGGGCAGGGCAGCATCTTGAACGCCCATCACACGCAGCGCAGCATGAGCACGCAATGAGGCCGCATGCACCATTTCCTTGCTCTGCTCTCCACAAGAGCAGAGCAGCTTCCTGGAAGCTTCTCATGGGCTGAAAATTGGATTAAAAATCCAATTCAATTCATTTCTTCACCAAATCAAAAGCCCATCCAAATTCCAAAATCCAAGAATAGAAAGTGTATAAATAGGAGATAGTTTGATGTAATTGAGACCTTCTTTTGATTTTGGAATTTCTACATTTTGAGACTTCATTTTCTTTGAGAGCTTTGAACTGAGATCTGAGAGAATTGGGAAGGAGAATTGATCTCTTTTTCTTCCTTGTTCTTGTTTGAGCATTTTTTTACTTTTCTTGTTTGAGTCTTGGGTGTGAAGAATTGAGGAATTTCTGTCTCAATCTCCATTTAAGATCTCTTGGATTTTCCTACTGCATAATTGAGCTAAATTTCATTTTCTTACTGCTGCTGAGCTAAATTTCTTTTCCTTACTGCTGCAATCTTTAATTTCTTGTTAATTGCTTTGTGAATTTGGATCTGGGAAGGCAATTGAGATCTAGACTTTGCTATCTAGTCTCTGGAGTCCTGAGATCCCATTTTCCTTTTGGTTCTTTTGTGCTGAGATCTAATTCTCTTTTTGGTTCTTCTACTGAACCATTACATTTTCACTTTCTGTTTGAATCTTAGTTACTTTCAATTCATCTTCTGCTTTATTAATTGCTGTAATTTAATTTCCCTTGCTTAATTTCTAAATTCCCAGTCCTCAAATCCCTTTTTCCATTCAGCAATTTATATTTCTTGCACTTTAAGTTACTGCAATTTACATTTCTTATACTTTAAGTTTCAGTCATTTAATTTCTTATTCTTTGAGATTCAGCACCTTTACTTTCAGTTCTCTTTAATTTCTGCAATTCATCCCTCTCCCTTTACATTTTCTGCTATTTACTTACTGTTGGATACAAAATCACTCAACCAATACTTGATTCTCTTGACTAAATCAACCACTGAACTAAAATTGCTCAATCCTTCAATCCCTGTGGGATCGACCTCACTCCCGTGAGTTTTATTACTTGATGTGACCTGGTACACTTGCCGGTGAGTTTTGTGTTGGATTGTTTTCCACACATCAACAACTGCAGCAAAAAAAGTCAACTATCTAGGTGTAGCATTATCCGGTGAATAAAAAAATAAAAAATATTTTTAAAAAAATTAAAAATTTTAAAAAACTAAATTTTATATTTTTGAATTTTTAAATTATATTGTTAAATGTTTTTTATTTAAATAATGAAAATAAAATAAAGTCTAGTAATATCTAATCTGTAAATTTATTTTTTTTTTAATTTTAAAATAAAAAATATATTTTTTTCTAATTGTAAGAAAATAAAAAATTCCAAAAGTATCCAAAAAATTAAAATTTTAAAATTTTTAAGTTAATTTATTCTTAATTTGTGAACAACTGCAGCAAAAAAAGTCAACTATCTGGGTGTAGCATTATCTGGTGAATAAAAAATAAAAAATA
>NC_029773.3:39452917-39455755 GCF_000817695.3 Arachis duranensis | reverse complement strand
AGTTTTTATATTATATGATTAATTTTTTATTTATATTAGAAAAATAAAATAAAGTCCAGCAATATCTGGTAAATAACAAATTTGTAAATTTATCTTTTTTCTTAATTTTTAAACTAAAAAAATACTTTTTTTCCATTGGTAAAAAAATAAAAAATTCCAAAAATATCCAAAAAATTAAAAAAATTAAAATCTTCATTTTTTAATTAATTTATTCTTAATTTGTGAACGAGTGCAGCACAAAAAAGACAGCTGTCTAGGTTTAGCATTATCCGGTGAAAAAAAATTAAAAATACTTTTAAAAAATTAAAAAATTTTAAAAAACTAAATTTTTTATTTTTGAATTTTTAAATTATATTATTCAATGTTTTACATTTAATTAGAAAAATAAAATAAAGTCTAACAATATCCAGTAAGCAACAACAATTTCTAATATATAATGGATCTGACAATTTATTATTTTTTTTAAATTTTTAAACAAAAAATATTTTTTTCTAGTTGTAAAAAAATAAAAAATTCCAAAAATATCCAAAAAATAAAAAAATTAGAATTTTTAAATTTTTAAATTAATTTATTCTTAATTTTTGAACAAGTGCAGCAAAAAAAAGTCAACTGTCTAGGTTTAGCATTATCCAGTGAAAAAAATTAAAAATATTTTTAAAAAATTAAAAAATTTTAAAAAACTAAATTTTTTATTTTTGAATTTTTAAATTATATTATTCAATGTTTTACATTTAATTAGAAAAATAAAATAAAGTCTAACAATATCCAGTAAGCAACAGGCAATTTCTAATAAATAATGGATCTGACAATTTATTATTTTTTTAAATTTTAAACAAAAAAATATTTTTTATAGTTGTAAAAAAATAAAAAATTTCAAAAATATCCAAAAAATAAAAAAATTAGAATTTTAAATTTTTAAATTAATTTATTCTTAATTTGCGAACAAATGCAGCAAAAAAAGTCAACTATCTAGGTGTAGCATTATCCGGTGAATAAAAAATAAAAAATATTTTTAAAAAAATTAAAAATCTTAGAAAAATAAAATTTTTATTTTTGAAATTTTAAATTATGTTATTAAATGTTTTTTATTTAAATAATACTTGATGGGTAAATTTTGGTTGAGACAAGAATCTCTCCCAAAAACACACCAATCTAACCGGCAAGTGCACCGGGTCGCATCAAGTAATAAAAACTCACGGGTGTGAGGTCGATCCCACAGGGATTGAAGGATTGAGCAATTTTAGTTTAGTGGTTGATTTAGTCAAGCGAATCAAGTATTGGTTGATTTGTTTGTAATTGGGAGAAACTAAATTTCGTGAAATTGTAAAGGGAGAAGGGCAATTGCAGTAAATTAAAGAGAAATCAAAGTAAAGAAGCTGAATCTTAAAGAACAGGTAAATGAAATTGCATAAACTTGGATTGCAAGAAATGTAAATGGCTAAAGCTTAGAGTGCAAGAAATGTAAATTGCTTGAATCATAAAAGGAATCGAGAATTGGAATTGTAGAATTTGAACAAGACAGAAATAAATTGCGACCAACAGAAGAACTAAATATGAATTTAAGTGTAATAGATCTCAAACAGAAAGATAAAAATGCTTGTAGAATGAAAATAGAAAATGACTGATGCTAAATTGCAGCAAATTAAAAAGAGGTTGTAGATCTCAGGAGTGGAAGAGACTAGAAAACAAGTCTAGATCTCAAATCCTTCCTTGATCCAACAAGAACAATTGCAAAAGAAGTAAGGAAAAATAAATTGCAAAACTAAAGAGAAGATGAAGTAGTAAATAGAAATTGAAATTCAATTATGCAGAAAGAGTAAACAAGAGATCTCAAGGTGAGATTTAAACAGAAGTTCTTCAATTCTTCACCCAAGATTCAAAGCAAGAGAATTAAAGAGTGCTCAAGCAAGAACAAGGAAGAAGAGAGATCAATTCTCCTTCCCAATTCTCTAAGAACTAAATTCCAAAGTAAAAGTTCAAAAATAAAAATGGAAGTTTTCCAGGAAAATTCAAAAGTGATTCTCTAGGTCCTAATTACATCAAACTAGCTCCTATTTATACACTTTCTATTCTTGGAATTTGGAATTTGAATGGGCTTTTGATTTGGTGAAGATCTGAATTTAATTCAATTTTTAATTGATTTTCCAGCCCATGAAGAAATTGGTTCCAGGAGGATGCTCAGCTCAATGCTCAGCTCACAAGTTGAGCTGAGCGTTGAGGCTTTGTGTGTGGATCCTTTTGTAGCGTGGAAGGCATCAGGGGAATGCTCAGCTAACTTTGTGAGCTGAGCATTGGTGCCTTGGTGCCAAATTGTTGCGCACCTTATGCCCCTTGACCGTGTCAAGATACGCGCTCCACTTCCCTGGCCCGTGTCAAGATGCTTGTGTGATGCACCATGGGTAGCACTCAGCTCTCCAAGTGAGCTGAGCATTGAGGCATCCAAGGGAAGGTCCTTGGTTCGAAACTTGAGGGAAGCATGCGCTGAAGCTTTTCTCTTGGTGAAGGAAGTGGTGCCTTGCTCCTTGCTTCCTCTAGGTGCTTGGTTCGAACCTTGGAGGATGCATTTGGCCATTTTTGGCTCATTTTCCCTTGTGAGTAGCGCTCCCCCAACCCCCTTTAGTCATGGATTCAATCCTTGGAGCAAGCATTGGCAACTTATTTTCTTTGATTTATTTCTTGTGAGAGCCCGATAATGCTCACTTGGTGAGCTGAGCATTGTTTTTCCTTTCCTTGTTTCTTGGCTTCATATTGTGCTCAGCTCACAAAGTGAGCAGAGCATTGTGCCTTGGTCCCTTGAGGGAAAATGTAGCACTCCCTTGGTGAGCATGGTGCTCTTGG
>NC_029773.3:39451503-39452791 GCF_000817695.3 Arachis duranensis | reverse complement strand
TAAAATTTTGTTTGACCATAAGATGAGTTGAACTCCATTTGTATTTTGTAAACATCAATGAAATTTGAAATTCATGTCACAGAGATAGAATTTCTTAGTGAGGCAATAACTCAAACACCTTGATATCCATTTAAAACAGAGAACAAAAACAAAAAAAAAATGCTTGATCTAGACTTCTCACCCACTTAATCATTGTTGATCTAATCAATCCCCGACAACGGCGCCAAAAACATGATGGTGTTTTTGTGGAAAACAAATTTTCCAACACACAAATCCAACCGACAAGTATACCGGGGCGCATCAAGTAGTAATAACTCACAAGAGTGAGGTCGATCCCACAGGGATTGATGGATCAAGCAACTTTAGTGGGTGATTAGTTTAGTCAAGCTAACATTGAGTGAATTGTGTGAGACTGTAGCCAACAAAATGTAAATTTGCAGGAATTATAAAGTGTAGAAAGTAACTTGCATAGAAACTTAAAGAGCAAGAAAAGTAAATTGGCAAAATCTTAAATGACAAGAAATGTAAATTGCATCAAATGTAAAGGGGATTGGGTGCAGGGAATTAAAACTTCAACAAGAAAATGTAAAGTGCAATCAAGCAAAGAAGTAAAAGATGAAGTAAGTGCAGTAGATTCATACAGAAATGAAAAATTGCTTGAAGAATTAAAAATAGAAAGCGATGCTTAATTTGCAGCAATTTAAAAGAATGTTGAAGATCTCAGGGAATCAATGATACTAGAGAACAAGTCTAGATCTCAAGCCCTTCCTTGATTCAACAGAAAACAAGTTTGCAGAAGAAAGAAGAAATGAAGCAGCAAATGAAAACTCAAATTCAACTATCAATTCTCTGAAATTATGCAGAAGAACAACCAAGAGAGATCTTAGACCAAGAAGGAAACAGAATTCCTTCACTTCTCAATCCAAGATTCAGATTTAACAAGGAAAATTAAAAGAGAGAGAGCTATCTACTACTACTACTCCCTAATGGAGCCAGCCTCCCTCCAATGGAGCTCCTATTGATGCCTTTATATAGGCTTTACAAAATGAAAAATGAAAATGAAATTAAAACAAATTACAAAAATGAAAATTCTAATTTAATTGATCCATGTGCCTTTGAGTGATGATGTGGGCTTTGCTTGCTTTGGATTTGATGAGAAATGGGTTTGGTTGGTCTTGATTCAATTTGGAGAGGAATTGCATTTAAATAAAATTTTGGTTGAATTTTGGCCCATGTTGCTCCCAGGAGGCTGCCCTGCCCTTGTGGAGGGCAGAGCAGGAAATGGTGC
>NC_029773.3:39450310-39451174 GCF_000817695.3 Arachis duranensis | reverse complement strand
GAGTTTTTTGGTGCGCCAGATTCTGCTGCCCGTGCGTGCTGCTGCTGCCGAAACCCCATTGGTGCGCCAGATTCTGCCCGCTGGCCGTGCACCACAAATGCTGCCCTGCCCTTGTGGAGGGCAGGGCAATGTTGCCAAAGGGTGAGGTTCCAAGTTCGAAACTTGGTGGAGGCACACGCTGCTCCTTTTCCTTGGTTTCCTTGGCACCTAATTCACGCATAAGGCTTGGCTTCCTTGGAGGTCTTGTGTTTGAACCTTGGTGAAAGCAATTGGGGGAGCAATTTTCCTTGATTTTTCATGAAGAGCACGACATTGTCATGCTCTCCAAGAGGGCAGAGCAGAAAAATGAGCGCTACTTGCTTTGGGGTGAGGCTCCAGCTTCGAACCTTGGTGGAAGCACATTGGTTTATTTTCGCTTATTTTTGGCCCTTAAAGATGCCTTTCGTTTCTGCCTCAATTGTACGCCAAATATGAATTGCTATATATCGTTGGAAAGCTCTGAATGTCAGCTTTCTAACGCAACTGGAAGCACATCAATTGGACATCTGTAGCTCAAGTTATAGCCCTTTGAAGGAGGCATGGTCATGCTGTGAGCGCCCAGATTTTACCTTAGCGAAAATTCTTGCTTCCAACCTCACTTTGCATCACGATTCTGCCCTGCCCTTGGCAAGAGCAGGGCATTGTGTGCTGATTGCCTATTCTCCTTTAATTTGGTCATAGGCCACGCTTTTAAAAGCGTGGCCTAAGGCTCCAAAGTGTGCTCCAACTTCAAAGTGTGTCCCAAAGCTCTTTTTTTCTCCTTTTTTTGTGCTTCTTTGCTTCTTTTTCTTCTTATTTCCTACAAGATTTATAAAATTAAAAGAT
>NC_029773.3:39448347-39450197 GCF_000817695.3 Arachis duranensis | reverse complement strand
GTCATCAATTTCTTGTATGAAAAAGCATAGAAAAATAGGTATATGATGACATGTCATCACAACACCAAACTTAAACCTTGCTTGTCCCCAAGCAAGAAAAGAATCATGCAATAAAGATTGGCAATCCAAGGTAAGAAGAATAGCAACTCAATGTTCATGGTAAGCTAGTTTTCTATGCATGCTTCAATCACAAAAGAAATGTAAATGATTGATACTTCCATCTAGCTCAATTTATGAAATCTTTTTCTTATAATTCTTCCTTGAAACTGATGGTGTTTTTGCGGAAAACGAATTTCCAACACACAAATCCAACCGGCAAGTGTACCGGGTCGCATCAAGTAGTAATATAGTTAAGCTAACATTGGTGAATCGGATGAAATGTGACCAGCAGAATGTAAAGTGCAAGGAAAATTAAAGTGCAGAAAGTAAATGACAAAAACATAAAGAGCAAGAAATGTAAATTGACAAGAATCTTAAATGACAAGAAATGTAAATTGCTTGAATTATAAAGGGAATCGGGAATTGGATTTGCAGACATTAGACAAGGAAAAGTAAATTGCAATAAACAGAAGAGTAGAAGAGAAATTAAAATGAAAACTCCAGATCTCAGGACCCAAGAGACTAGATAACCAAGTCTAGATCTCAATGCCTTCCTAGATCAAAACCACAATTCAATTGCAAGAGAATTTAAAATCAAACAGAAGAAGAACTAAATTCAAATTTCAATATTTCAAGAGTGCAGTTAATCAAAATAGAAAGATGGGTCTCAAGGTGAAATTGAGACAGAATTTCCTCAACTCTCAACACCCAAGACTCAAATAAAACTGTGCAGGAAAGTAAACAAGAAAACCCAGAGGAAGAGAATTCAATTCTCCTCCCAGAAACTCTCTAAAATGCCAAGTAAGCTCTCAAAAACTCCTTAGCAACCATCACAATTCAAAAGCTCCCTTTCCAAACTTAAATTCTAATCTATTTATACACTTTCTTCTAATGATCTTCAAGCCTTGAATTGGGCCTTGGCCTTGATGGAATTGGGTTGATAGTGGCCTCCGTTGATTGCTCTTGGTGTTGGGAAGAAATCCACTTGTGAACCGGGCCATGTAACTTTCACGTTTGAGCCAACGTTTGAGGTCAAACGTTGACTCAAACGTTGCCGTGTGAACAATTATACAGAGGCCCAAAATGCTGTTATCCACGTTTGGCTCAACGTTTGAGGTCAAACGTGAGCTCAAACGTGAGCTCAAACGTGGATCTCCCCATGCCTTCTTTTTGGCCAACGTTTGGCCCAACGTTTGAGGTCAAACTTTGGCGCAAACGTGGCTCAATTAGCTCATCAATCAGGGGTGTTCTTCCATGCTCCTTTTTGCCAAAATGTAGCCAACATTTGACCTCACGTTTGAGGTCAAACGTTGGCTCAAACGTCGCTGCCCAGAAGCTCTATCTTTCTTCTTTTAGGCGCCAACGTTTCCCTCAACGTTTGAGGTCAAACATTGGCGCAAACGTTGCCTTCAAAGAGTTTCTTCTTCAGCCAACGTTTGCCTCAACGTTTGAGGTCAAACATTGGCTCAAACGTTGGTTCTTCTTCCAGGGCATTCTTCATCTTCTTGCAACCTCCTTCCAAGCCTTGTTTCACCTATCATCAATCAATCAAAAACATCAAAGCTATGCTTCAAATCATGAGATTGTTTCTCTTCCATAATATATGACAAATATAGCACAAAATCTCATGAAAATGCATCATTTTATACATGATTGATTGAATCTAAGGAAACATGAATTTCTACCCAAATGGCTTACTTGTAACTCAAGAAAGTGCATAAAACCTATAAAAAAACAAAGAAAAAGCATAG
>NC_029773.3:39442058-39447716 GCF_000817695.3 Arachis duranensis | reverse complement strand
CATGCTAAACTCTTCTTAAATTCCTTGTTTGTTTATGATCATGATACTTTATTGCTTTTGAACTCACAGAATTTAAGTTGGTAGTTATAATGCCACAGCAACATATTGTAAATTAAATTCAAGCTATGCTTAGTCATACCACACATGCATAAAGAGAATATAAAGACAATCATGCAAATTAAAGTGCTGGAAATAAATGAGAGGAAAAGGAACTTTACAACCTTGCAATTAATCTTCTCTATTGTTGTCATTTTCCTCCCATTCTTTTCCTTCCCATACCAACTCAGAATGCTTGCTCATCCTCAAGCAACAATTAGAACAATGGCTATGGGGCTAAGATGGATCATGAATGTCTTACACAATGATATGTTAGTAGCACATGTGTTTTAAGCAAGCAAAATTAAAGATAACAATCAAGGCACAAGAGACAAATACATTTTGATTGCAAACATAAGAGGGTGTGCATGATACATTGCATAAAAAAATAAGTGGCACACCAAACTTAGTGTGACACTCTCACTTGGAATTGATGCAAGTATCTAGTAAACATTGGAACCAAATTTTGTTGCATAGCAACACCAAACTTAGAATGCAACCATATGTCAATTTATTTAAACTAAAACTTAAACAAAAGAAACTGTTATATGTTGAATACAATCACCAAGCCAAGAATCTGTCATGAATAAAGCTCTCTTGTAAGTGGCACACCAAACTTAGAATCTTAGTGTGACACTTTCATTTTTGATGCAATCATCCATAAAGATTGAAAACAATGTGTTGCATGGCAACACCAAACTTAGAATGTAACCATATGCCAATTTATTGAATTTAAACAAAGCAAAGAAAGAAAACAAAGTAGAGAAGAGAAACTATACCTACGGTTGGGTTACCTCCCAACAAGTGCTCTTTTAGTGTCATTAGCTTGACATGTTGTTCTTCACTTTCTTCCTCTTCTTCCAGTTTGTTAAAAGGAATGACCTCAAAGGAGGGAAAGATTCAGCTAGTGTCCCTTGTCTTGGCCTTTCCTCAGCAAGCTTCCTTTTGCAAATGGCTTGATTGATCTTACTTGCTGGATTAGGGACAAAATTGGTGTTCTTGCTTGTTGCCTTCACTTCTTTAGATTCAAGACTTGGTTGCTGTGTGATTATTGGAGTGATTTCTTCATTAAGAGCCTTTTGCATTGGTGGTTCCATGAGCTTTTCCTCTTTGCACTTCTCCACTTCAATTGAATGTGACTTTTCTGGAATGACTTCCTCACTTTCTTGCTCCTCCACTCCTTTCTTTGCACTCAAAATTTGACTTAATAGTTCTTTTATGGAGGAGGTTTGTTGTTCTTTCCAAGATTTCTTCATCTCCTCTTCATATTTTTCAATCACAGATTCAAGGAAAGTTTGTGAGGGTTGTGAGTGTTCATGTTTCTTTGTCACCTCAAGTGGATTTTGTGAATATAAAATCCTTGTCTCATATTCCTCATCTTTCATTGCAATTTCACTTGACATAAGGATCTTTTGTTCTTGTTTTTCCACTTCCTCTTTCACAAATTGATTTTTACTGTTTGATGGTTCTAAGTGTTTCCTTATGTTCTCCAGGTGCTCATTTGTCCTCTGACGGAGGATTTCTTTCCTTTTCCAAGCTTGTTCTTGTCTTTCAAAAAATCCTCTGGACTTTTGAAGCAGATCCTCTGAATCACAATTTGAAGAATTATTGAACTCATCAAAGTATGGATTACAAAGATTTCTTTGATTTTGACTTTCCCAGCCACAATATGAGTAGTTGTTAGACTCATCAAAATCTGGATCATATTGTGTCTCTGGAAGGTCTCCCATTTTAACTGATTGTTCACATTCTTCTTGATATGTCCAGACACCATGAGGATAATGATATAAGTCATTCTGTGGTTCTGGACAGTATCTCATGTGCTAATGACAAGTCATCTTAGCTTAGTTTTACTAGTCTTTTTCTTTGTTTTCATTTAGTTTTATGCACTTTCTTAAGCCATAAGTAAACCAATTGGGTTGAAATTCATGTTATCTTTGACTCAATCAATCATGTATAAAATGATGCATTTTCATAAGATTTTGTGCTATATTTGTCATATATTATGGAAAAGAAACAATCTCATGATTTGAAGCATAGCTTTGATGTTTTTGATTGATTGATGATAGGTGAAACAAGGCTTGGAAGGAGGTTGCAAGAAGATGAAGAATGCCCTGGAAGAAGAACCAACGTTTGAGCCAACGTTTGACCTCAAACGTTGAGGCAAACGTTGGCTGAAGAAGAAACTCTTGGAAGGCAACGTTTGCGCCAACATTTGACCTCAAACGTTGAGGCAAACGTTGGCGCCTAAAAGAAGAAAGATAGAGCTTCTGGGCAGCGACGTTTAAGCCAACGTTTGACCTCAAACGTGAGGTCAAACGTTGGCTACATTTTGGCAAAAAGGAGCATGGAAGAACACCCCTGACTGATGAGCTAATTGAGCCACGTTTGCGCCAACGTTTGACCTCAAACGTTGGGCCAAACGTTGGCCAAAAAGAAGGCATGGGGAGATCCACGTTTGAGCTCACGTTTGAGCTCACGTTTGACCTCAAACGTTGAGCCAAACGTGGATGACAGCATTTTGGGCCTCTGCATAATTGTTCACACAGCAATGTTTGAGTCAACGTTTGACCTCAAACGTTGGCTCAAACGTGAAAGTTACATGGCCCGGTTCACAAGTGGATTTCTTCCCAACACCAAGAGCAATCAACGGAGGCCACTATCAACCCAATTTCATCAAGGCCAAGGCCCAATTCAAGGCTTGAAGATCATTAGAAGAACGTGTATAAATAGATTAGAATTTAAGTTTGGAAGGGGAGCTTTTTGAATTGTGATGGTTGCTGAGGAGTTTTTGAGAGCTTACTTGACATTTTAGAGAGTTTCTGGGAGGAGAATTGAATTATCTTCCTCTGGGTTTTCTTGTTTACTTTCCTGCAAAGCTTTATTTGAGTCTTGGGTGTTGAGAATTGAGGAAATTCTGTCTCAATCTCACCTTGAGATCTCTCTCTGTTTTGAGCTACTGCATAATTGAGAAATTGATTTTTGAATCCCTTTATTACACTGCTTGATATTTACATTTCTTGCAATTGAATTTTGAATTTTGATCTAGGAAGACATTGAGATCTAGACTTGGTTATCTAGTCTCTTGGGTCCTGAGATCTGGAGTTTTCATTTTAATTTCTCTTCTACTCTTCTGTTTATTGCAATTTACTTTTCCTTGTCTAATTTCTGCAAATCCAATTCCCGATTCCCTTTATAATTCAAGCAATTTACATTTCTTGTCATTTAAGATTCTTGTCAATTTAAATTTCTTGCTCTTTATGTTTTTGTCATTTACTTTCTGCACTTTAATTTTCCTTGCACTTTACATTCTGCTGGTCACATTTCATCTGATTCACCAATGTTAGCTTAACTAAACTAATCACCCACTAAAGTTGCTTGATCCATCAATCCCTGTGGGATCGACCTCACTCTTGTGAGTTATTACTACTTGATGCGACCCGGTACACTTGCCGGTTGGATTTGTGTGTTGGAAATTCATTTTCCGCAAAAACACCATCAAGGTTTTGGCGCCGTTGCCGGGGATTGATTAGATCAACAATGATTAAGTGGGTGAGAAGTCTAGATCAAGCATTTTCTTTGTTTTTGCTCTCTGTTCTAAGTTGAAACCAAGGTGTTTGAGTTATTGCCTCACTAAGAAATTCTGTCTCTGTGACATGAATTTCAATTTCCATTGATGTTGCATTTTACAAAATACAAATGGAGTTCAACTCATCTTATGGTCAAACAAAATTTTACGGGATATTGCCCACCATCACCAACCTCTAATGATGGCTGGGAATACCACCAAGAGAATACACATTCTGAGCACTCCAATCCATGGAGAAATGCTTCAGAACCACAAGATGAGCAAGAAAATCAAAGGGGATATTTCTCACTACCACAAAATGATTCAAGTCATTATTCTAATGGTGGCTGGGAGTATCACCAAGGAATGAAAGAGCATTCACCCTCACAACTTAAAACCATCAAATAGAGAGGATGAAGACCAATTTGTGGGTGAAGAAGTGGAAAAGCAAGATGAGAAAGCCTCTGTGTCAAGTGAAATTTCAGTGAAAAAGGAAGAGGTAGTGGAAGTATTTGGACATGAGCCAAGGATTTTACATTCACAAGAGCCACTTGAGGTGACAATGAAACACAAAGATTCCCTCCCAGAGGCATTAATGGAAAATCATGAAGAAGAAAGGGAGGAAGACACGCAAGAGAAGTCACACTCAACTGAAGCAGAGAAGTACATGAAGGAAAAGCTCATGGAACCACCAATGCAAGAGGCTCTTGATAAAGAAATCACTCCAACAATCACACAGCAACCAAAACTTGGATTCAAAGAAGTGAAGGCAATTAACAAAAACACCAAGAAGAGGATTGTGACCAAGATATCAAGGACAACATGCAAGAAAAGGTCAACTGCAAACAATCCTCCCCCTGTTCCAGCAAGCAAGATCAATCAAGAAAATTTCACAAGAAAGCTTGCTGAGAGGAGATCAAGACAGGAGAAAATAGTTGAAACTTCTCCCCCCTTGAGGTCATTCCTCTTAACCAACTGGAAGAAGAGGAAGAAAGTGAGGAACAAAATGTCAAGCTAATGACACTAAAAGAGCGCTTGTTGGGAGGCAACCCAACCTTGGGTAACATTTTATTTCTTTGTCTAGTTCATTTTTCTTTGTCTGTTTAGTTTAAATTTCAAATAAATTGACACATGGTTGCATTCTAAGTTTGGTATTGCTATGTGACAAACCCCATTTGTAGGGTTTATCTTGTATTGAATTTAGGGGATTTTATCACCTTTTACCCACATTTATTCAATGAAATAGCATGGTTTTGTATATTCTCCTTTCTTAAGAGTGAAAACATGCTTTTTAGGACTTAAAATAGCTAAATCTAATTCTCCTTGATTCCATTAGATGCCTTGATATGTTTGTTAAGTGATTTCAGATTTAGGAGGCAAAGATTGGATCAAGGGAATGAAGAAAAAGCATGTAAAGTTGGAGAAGTCATGAAGAAATGATGGAACCAAAAAGCTGTCAAGCCTGACCTCTTCGCACTTAATTGACCATAACTTGAGCTACAGAGGTCCAAATGATGCGGTTCCAGTTGGGTTGGAAAGCTAACATCCAGGGCTTCAAAATGATCTAAATTTTGCCACATGTTGCTTCGCGTTCAGGGGCGCGCACGCGCACTTTGCGCGCGCGCGCCGATTCTATCCTTGCCCACTTTAATGAAATCGTCCCCAGCGGTTTTAGGAGCCTTGTGGGCCCAATCCAACTCATTTTTGATGCTATTTAAGTCATGTATTGAAGGGGAATCAAGAGACTTTAGATATTTTTGATCATTAGCTTAGTTTTAGGAGTTAGAGTTAGTTTTAGAGAGAGAAGCTCTCACTTCTCTCTAGGATTAGGAATTAGGGTTAGATTAGGATCTCATAATTCTAGGTTTAATTCAAGTCTCCTTCTACTTCTACCTTCAAGTGGTGATTGCTAGACTTTGGTTCTTCTTTCTATCCCTATCCTCTTGTTGTAATTTCTCTTATTTTGTTTCTAGGTTTTGTAATTGAGATATTCT
>NC_029773.3:39433185-39441389 GCF_000817695.3 Arachis duranensis | reverse complement strand
ACTTTAATGGCAACATGTACCATGGATGGAACCATCAAAGATGGGAGGAGCCTCAAGGAATTGATCACTCCTATTGGCAACAACCTCCGGATACTTATAGGTATAATTTCCATCCTAATGCATGTCAATTTAACGGCTATGATGACTCTTCTTGTGACACTCAACAACCACCATCATATGCCTATGAATCTCATCCTCAACATGGACCTCAACCATACTCACAAGCCTTTCCATACCAAGCACCTTCCTATAATCCATATCCATCATATGACCAATCATCCATACCATATTTTTATGACCATTTTGAGCAAGAACCTATAGAACCACCACAACCTTTATCATTATTCTAACCAAGAACCACCTCAATACTCACCATCTACATACCCTTACCAAGAAGAACCACCTTCCTACCATGAATCCTCTCTCCAAAATAATGAACCCCCCTATCCACCCCAAGCCCCAATAGACGATTCTCTCACTTTGTTACTTCAAGGACAAGAAGCCATGGAGCGGGATACACTTGAGTTTGTGACCAATTTGACCAAGGTGGTGCACACTTTAGCCCACCAATGTTTGAACACTCAAGGTACTTCCATGACCACATGTGAAAGGTCAAAAGAAGAGCAAAGTATGAAGGAGAAATCGGAAAATTCGGTGGAAAAGGAAGAGTCAAATTTTGTGCTAGAACAATTGGAGGAGCCTATGATCAATGAAGAAAAAGGAGAAGTGGTTGAAGATTTAGGAGATATTGAAAGTCCATGGGAATATAGCATAATGGGGAACTCCTCCAAGAAGCTTAATATTGATGTTGAAGAGGGTGCGCAACCTCCAAGACATGTCATAGTTGAAGACTTGGAAAAGGCCTATCAAAAGATGGATTCCATCATTGATGAATTTCTATCTACAATCGAATCCTCTCCCATTGGACATGAAGTTGAAGTTATAGAAGAGTGTGTACAACCTCCCAAGGAAAACGAAAATGGCATGGTGTATATCGAAATTGAAGAATATGAAGAGGTTGATCAAGAGATGGATTCATTCATCAATGAATTCCTATCCAAAATTGAATCACCTCCCATTGGGCAAAATGAAGTTCTTGAAGACAACACCAAGCCATGTGGAAAAAGGGAAAAGGTTGAATTTGAAGAAGCTTGTGAAGAGGTGGAAGCAACCCAAGAAGAGCCTAAAGAAGTAGACCTTGCATTGTCTAAGTGTGGGGAAATCCCCCTTCCCAAGCCACCATCACCTAACATAACATTCAAGTGGGTAAAATTTCTATCCCTAAGATTCGCTTTCTCACTTGAATATGGTTTGATTGAAAATGATGGGCAACTTAGAGCTCTTTGTGGAGTTAAGAGTAAGAGGGAGTGGTGTAATGGTTGGAAAAAGAATGTTAGGCTCATTAAGGTTAAATCCTCAAGGCATAAATACTATGGTTGGAGGAATGCTAAATTGTATGGGTCTAGAAGGAGAATTTAGTGCATAAAGGAGAATTCTATATGCCTACCACCCAAGTTGAATCATGATGATCAACTAGAAGATGGGTGTGAAAATAAGATATTGGATCCCGGATCACAACATGAAGACCAATTTTGGGAGCTCATATCTTGGGGAGAACCTCACCCAAGTTTGGTGAAGATGGTTGGAAATTCTGTCAACCAATTGAGAAGCAAAGATCCTTGGAGATTCAAGGATGAGTACAAACATAAGCCACCATGAAAATAAGCTCCTCAAAATGTCCAACTTAAGGACTTAAACTAAAAGTGCTAGGTGGGAGACACCCCACCATGGTAAACTCTTTCCATACTCTTTTAGTTTTGTTAATAAGTGAATTGAGTTGCCATTGTAGGTAGATTCTCATTTTCATTTTTATCTTTTGTAAAAATATTCTGAGCCAGAGCCTCAATGATACTACCGAAAAATTTGGAACCTAAAAGACAATTTTTCATAACCATTTGTTAAAATACCAAGATAATTATGGATTAGATCACTTAAATAATCAAGCAACATTCTAATTGTTTTAATATGAAAGCTAAAAGAACTATATAATCTAAAATGAAATAAATATACTTTTACCAGTCCGATGAGTATGATGTAAACCCAACTACAATAGAATAGGGGAAAGGGAAAAATGATGCCATGCAATGGGAGTGTAAATTTGCAAAATTAAATAATCCTATAATCAACTCCTACCTTGTGCATACAAGTCATTGGCCAAAATCAAACTCTTAAATGAAACCCTGATTTGTAACAGATTAGTCTTTAGTCTGTCAAATTGAGATAATATCCTAACAAGTTAAGATTAATTAAATCATTATTTAGTTGGGTGTTAACTCTGATGCATAATTCCTAGGACCCATATCAAATATTGGCAAATGTGCTTTTCTTTTCTGTGCATTGGAGCTAGGGGGCAGAGAAAATCTGTCAGATAACTAGGTTATCGAATACCTACGTATCATAATTCTTTTGTTCAAATTAGGATAGTTAAAGAAGAAATGCTTGGATCACTCAAGCGACATATAGTACGAGAAAGCCCAAACTAAAGGAATACTTATGCTAATGACATTCTGAGGAATTAAAATCCAGAATGAAAATTTACAGTTGAAACTCTACAATAAGGTTCTGATTCCTACTCGATGCTGTGGTAGAGGCGGTCTCTTTTCCAATATTTCATAATGTAGAACAAAGTTATCCTACAAGGATGTTTTTTTTTTTTCATTAGAGGCCTAAAAATAGGATCAGGGATAAAAGGAAAACAATAAACATTGGACCACGAGAAATCATTTTAAGAACACTACGAATACTATTATGTATAAAGCTAACCTTGTGAACAGTTTCAAATGTGTTTGGATCGAAACAGTGATAAGATCCTCTCTCGTATGTGTTCGTTTTAACAAGCGGCTCCATGTTGGGAACTCTTATAAACCAGAAACGATTCTCTTTGTGATAATAACATCCTCTATTGTGCCTGAAACCAACAACCACCTACCTTGTTAGAAATTATTAATCAGAGAAAAACAATTTAGATTTTAATTCAGGATTTCCTGCCAATATAAGTTTTGCTATATGAATACTTAAAATCCGTGACTGATAAACAAAGAAAGGTTACCAAGTATTGGCTAATTTAACCATTAATTTCTCCTAAATTGTAACAATCCCAGTAGAATTTGGAAATAAGCCCTAACCACAGAAAAATAAAATATAAATAACAAAAAAAAGGATAAATTAGAGGGTATGTGCATACAGCTCATTTAATTTGCAGCATATAATTGTGCTTCGTCTTTGGGCATGTTGCAACCAAGGAAAAAAAAGTGGTTAATTATAACACTAAGCAAGCCAATTAGAAATCAAGTAAGATGTAATTGCAAACCTATAGAATATGTAAAACAATGTTTCCACCAAAAACTTTGAAAAGTAACCTTGCTGCATCATGCAATAAGCAGTAAGCCTAATGAAGGATTTGCAAATAAAGAAATTGATTCTATAGCATAATTAAAAAACCACACATGTAAGCAGGGGGCTGCTTTGCGTAATAAAATTGTGGCACATTAAACTCTAGATCACCCTTTGCAGGTTCATCGGACCATAGAGACCCAAATGTCTTGTGTAGATTTTCAGATGAATTCAAATTTAATCCAAGTGTAGTAAGATCAATTCCAAGTGCAAGAGATGTCAAGTCTGGATCACTCATCCTGATCACACTTAACAAGCCAAGCAAACCAAATGGATATGGTGTGGATTGTGTAGTTTGCATAGCTTTCATGCCCTGATCCCAAAATGACTGATTTACGGTTGACATTTGAAGGTAGAACTGCGACTGCTTCTAGTTCTATTGATACTGCTGGAGGATTTGGTCATACTGACCCATACTAGAGACTGTATTTGGAGAATTTAATGGCCTTAATCCGACCCAGGAGGTCCACTTGCCTAAAACAAATCCAAAAGTGGTTAGGATGTCTGAAATCTTACTTCATAATGAATATTAAACTCAAGCAAACTAGAGAAAGAACAAAGCTTATTCATTACAACAGCAATTAAGAGAGTTTGCAGACCTACAAATGATAAGTTGAATGCGTAGATGGAAAAATATCTTATCCATGTAGATGGAGAAGAACCTGGTTATTTATAGATGAAAATGAGACTCCACCACTACTCACCGAAGGAGCATGTTGTTGTACGATGTGATGAATATGTTCCCCCAAGCTAAAACCAGCAGGCCTCCCCATCTACATATTACAAGGATAGAATAATAAGTGAGGAATACATACATACATATATATAAAGATTTCTTAGTCTTTTAAACATACAACTCACCGAGAAATGTTAAGATTGCATCATTGGTACAGCATTGTCATGAAGCTATTCTTTCTGGTGCATATCCATAGCATAATCAGCATTGCCACCTGTAAAAATAAATAATATAATATGGTTACTAAATTAAAGATCTGCGAACAAAGGTAACCAAAAATAAGGAGAATCACTAAGTTGTCATTTACGAGACATCTTAGCATCCTCTCTAGATCTATAACTGATCATTCAATCACTTGATGAGATACAAACCAGGAAACCATATGCTTATTTAACACCTTAGACGACTTACAATATCAGAATATAATAAACAAAGCAATAAAACCAAGCACCAAAGGAACTAAGGTAGATATGCACGTAAATCCATAAAACTTTCCACAAGAGAAAGTGTATAATTCAGTCTACAACTCAACTCTATAAGAAGAGACTCTTTATACAACAAATCACAAGGCAACTATACAAAAAAACTATTTGATAACATAAAACAGCCAAAATTGCTAGAAAGAAATGTATAACAGCCAATCAGATCACATATCTTTTCCAGTTACTACACCTTTAAATCCTGGCAAAGCTGGGAAATCTTCGTTTGCACCCAATTGTCCTTGAGGCCCTCCAGCAGACCTAGGTCGACTAGTCAGTTGAGGGAAGTCATTCATGTCAAAAGGAGAATTATCACTCGAGTTTACATCATTCAACATACCCATAACATGGCTTTGTAAAAGTGGACCACCAGCATTGGGATAAGAGTTCCCTAGCATTGAAATCACTTACGGAGATCCTGAATCAAGAAGCTCTTGTTACCACAAAGAAATACTTCAAAACCTATCGTAAGCTCAAATCAAGAAGCTCTTGTGACGACAGTGGCGGCGATGTTTTGGAGGACGGAGACGGCACGACAGACGGAGAGAATGGGGAACTCAATGAGGCAGTTATGCTCGGGTGGCGACGACGGCGACGACGGCGACGACGGCAACGGAACGGGGGAGGAGATACAGAAAAATAGGGTTCATTGTTTGGGAGCATGATTTGGGGAAGAAGCCAAGATTGGATTTTTAATATTTTATTAAATTATAAAATTATATATCTACTTTGGGCTATAATTTAATTACCAATAGTTTAACCATAATTAACATAGCAACCAATTAAAGAATGACATGTCACAAAAAATAATATACATGTTATTATAAGAAGTATAGAATAGAAATTCTACCTTATAATAAAAATAATACAAGCGACGTGGCCTTTTTTAATTCATTTTTTTAATAGCTTAAGCCAAAGAAAAGAAAATAAGTAATAATAATAATATAGTAATAATAATAATGATAACAATAATAATGATAATAGTATAATAATAGTAATAATAATAATATTAATAATAACAATAAAAATAAATTAATTTTTGTCTATTATAATATTTTTTGATAAATAATTTAAACTTAATAGAATAAGTCATAATTAAATTAAACTTTAATAATTATAAAATTTTATTTGATTAATTTTGTTAAAAATAATTTTCTTAAAAACAAAATTTTAATATAATATAATAACTCATAAATAATTAATTATTTAATTTTTAAAAATTTGAAGTGTTACAAATCCTACTTATTGGACAATTATACCCTTCCGTCCGTTTTGGGCCAAAAACGAGAACGGAGCCAGCTGACATGGAGGGGCAGTGAATGACCTGGCCGTTACACTTGATGAGGTGGATTGGTATGAATTCTTAATAGACAAATTCGTCCCTTAAGGCCAAAACGACGCCGCAGTAAGCCCTATTTTATGAAAATGCAAGGTGGAAGCCATGGCCGCTGCTCGAGGCTCTCCCGGTTCTTAGTAGTTCCGGTGCCATGTAGCCAACCGTTCTGATCACTCGAGAGGTGTTAGGTATCTGCTCATGATGATGCATCCGGGCGAGTCTAAAATCCCCCAACCTTGCATTCATATCCTTCTCAAGTAATACATTGCTTGCTTTTATGTCCCTATGCAACACCTTAACTTCCTAACTCTCATGCAAATACAATACCCCCATAGCCACATCCTTCAGCATACCTCCAAACTCAATTATATTCTGTTCTGAAAATGCTTTAGTTGCAGCATAAATGTCTTCATAACTAATACGGTGTGGCCAATACTCTAATTCCCAATCTTCAATATCTCCCTCTTCCTCCATTCTTTTGCTTCTTTTTCTTTTGAGCAAAACAACAAACACCATGGCTGCACTACCAATAACAAAGATAAAAATTCCAAAACTGATCCCTAAAACAAAACCAAATGAAGGCAAATTCGTAGTCACCAAACCATCGCCGATCGAAAAATTTGAGTTGCTAAAGCTCCATGCCAAAATCTTGTGACTCTCAATAAGTTGCTCTGTTGCCCCACAAAATCCCACAAACATTTCATCCAAAAAGACATCAGAAAGATTCACAAGTTCACTAATCAAAGGCCTATTAGGCCTTCTTTTCCCTGCAATAGCCATTGCTACATTAACTCTAGAATCTGAATACTCAATCCACACTTGATAGTTCTCACCATTGTTAAGCTTCAATTCCTTAAACTTTTCATCATGTTTTCCACTGACCCAAATATCATCCTGTGAGGTCAAAGAAGTAAGAGAATTCACATCCAAACCCACATGGTTATCATTGATGTCATTGAATTCTTGGTTCTTGAACACATCAAACTCAATCCCAAAAACATAGTTTTTGGGGTTACCATTGTTGGTCAAGTTGAAGAGGCCAAGGTGCTGAGCTGAGCTAACCCCGTTTGCTCCTTCAAAAGGTGAGAACAAGAACACAAAACCATGGCCAGGGAGAAGGTGTTTGAATGGTGCAATGGAGAAGATGAAGGAGGTTGAGAACGGTAAAGGGTTGGAAGAAAAGGAAGATTTTGTTGGGATCTTGGAAGGGTAGAAAGCACGGCCAATAGAAAAAGAGGTATGGTTGGTAAGGGTGAGAATTGAAGAGTGAGAGTGATCATCAATAGTGGCGTTTGCATAGAGTTAAGGGACTAATTTGAGTTAAGGGACTAATTTGTCCACTAAAAAATCGTCCCAATCCACCTCATCAAGTGTAACGGCCAGGTCATTTACTGCCCTTTCATGTCAGCTGGTTCCGTTGTCGTTTTTGGCCCAAAACGGACGGAAGGGTATAATTGTCCGCCGTTTTAAAACGTAGGGGATCGAAATGTATTTTCCAATCTTGAGGGACGAAAATGTCCCCGTTTTAAAAGGTCAGGGACCTATTTGTCTTTTACTCTAAAAAAATTGCCTTAATAATAAGTAATTTACATATTTATTTTTGTTTTACTAAGGTCTATAAATAGTATTTTCCTGTGGTACATGAATCTAAATTTGAAAGTCAGCTCATAATTTTATATTTAGTATTTTTTTACTACTTCATAGAATAAGAATGTATTCTTCATTTTTTATTGAAGTTGATTCTTTTAAGGTATAATTTATAATTTTTTATAATATTTTTTATATACTCATTCTATTATATTATTCTTTTAATAATTTATTAATTGTTGTTACTCTAAGTTATTCATATCGTCTAATATTCCAGTTCGATTGTCTTTTACCACAATCGTTTACAATGCCTCACATCCATAAAATATCTCATCGAGTTGTCTTCACTGATTCAGGTTCCAACTACATGGATATAAGCGTTCAAAGAAGGGGCAATAATCTCTACTTTACCGAAGGATGGTTGGATCTACTCACCTATTATGACCAACCTAATGGAATGTGGTTAAAGTTAGCTTTCTTGGGAGGAGCTCAATTTTTGATTGAGAAATTGCATCCACGGAATTTTATAGGGCAAGTTCAAGTTCCATCCCCTCTATGCTTTTTTACGTCTGCCCAAAAATCTTCAAAGTGGAGCACATAATGAGATTGAATT
>NC_029773.3:39431951-39432696 GCF_000817695.3 Arachis duranensis | reverse complement strand
ATTATTTTAGAAAAAAAATTTCATTATAATTATATCAAATCAATATTTAATTATGATAAAATATGTTAATTATAATTATATCATAAAATTATAATAATTACGATAGTTATGTTATATATTTTAATCATTTATGTAAGTAAATAAACTAGAAAACAATCAAATCAAATCAGGACGGTAAATAAATAATATAGAATAATATTATACATTTAATTGTATTATAATTAGCTCATGAATAATGTATGATTATATTATTTTAGAAAAATATTTTTATTATAATTATATCAAATTAATATTTAATATATTATTTAAATCTAATTTTTATATAACAATAATATTATATATATATATATATCACTTTTTTTAACTAATTCTTATAAATATTGGCATATAATTAATATAGATAACATATATACTTAATAAATATCTTTATTAAATTAATTATAACGATTAATACAAGATAATCTCATAAGTATAACCTAATTATAGCAAGAATTTTCATAAAAATAACTGACTACTAATTTGAATATAATTGATATAGTTAAATTGATACAACCAATAAGATTGAGAATATGTAGCAATTATAGCAATTATTATATCAATTATAATAATAATTCACGTGACTTCATATACAGTAATTTTTGAATTATAATTTTCACATAATTATACTTAAATATTATTTAATTTTAGATGTTTTATAGGTAATATTCATTATCACATTAATTATCATCATTACTTAATAATAATA
>NC_029773.3:39428376-39431442 GCF_000817695.3 Arachis duranensis | reverse complement strand
ATTTAAATAAGTCTCTAAAAAATTTTGTATTGAACATATTCGTCTTCAAAAAAAATTATTACATTGAGGATTTTGAATTTTATAAAAGTAAGATATATAAATTCTTATCTTAGTTAGATCTGTTATTTTTATTTGAATAAATAAATTCTTAAAAAATGTGACGTAAGGACTTATATGTCTTTTTTTTTATAAAATTCAGGACTTCATCATAATAAAATTTTTTAAGAACGAATATGTCCAATACAAATTTTTTAAGAATCTATTTGAGTATATGTGTGTGTGTATGTGTGTGTGTGTGTTTTATTCTAATTATACAATAATTAAACCGGTTAAACTAATAAATTAATAAATAATAATAAGAACGGTTTAATGACTGGTCTAATTTTTAAAACCTTGTTCTACAAGACGCAGTGTTGCCGGGATCTGGTGAATTAGGCTTAGAATCGGTCCGGTTGAAATTAAACCGGAAAAAAGCCGAAAAGGAAAATAATCAAAATATTCAACCTGTTGTCGAGTGGCAATTGACCTCCCTCGATTCTCTCTCCCGCCTCCTCCCCCCCTCTTCGGCCCTCTCTCTCATAAACCGACACGGCGGCCACTTCTGACTCCGTCGTCGCTGTCCCCGTAGTCATGCAGGTAGCGTATTGTTGTCTTCAATCAAATTCCTTGCCTCTCTCTTTTCTCGGATTATTGAATATTGATGACTTTGATGTGCTAACATATTAGTGTAACGAGTTCACTTTGTTTAATTTCTTTTTTCATTGATCTATTTTATCATATCACTTCTGCACTGCAGATGTAAATTTTCCAGTGTACACGAATCCGTGTTTGTCGCTTTTGTGGATGAAATCTTGGTCTCTCAATTCTTGTATTGCAAATGGGAAGCTTATTATGATAAAATGATGCCCCTTTTTGGGTGCTGGTGAATTATGGTTGCGAGGTTATCAACTAAGGTATTGAACCTTTGCATAGCATCAATGTGCAAAGCCAAGCAAGTAGTGAAAGCTGAAGCTGTGGTAATCGAGGGCGTAAGATTGGGCGTGCTCCCTGATGTGGTCACATACAACACTCTAATAGATGCGTATTGTCGTTTGGATTGCGTCGACACAGGCTATTCGTATTGTTGTTTGGGGTCATATGCTAACCCCATTACAGCTGCATATGGGAGTAGCATCTGTATACCTCCCATCAAAGCAAGCAGCTTTGAGCTAAACCCTCAACTCATTATCATGGTGCAGCAAAATTGCCAGTATTCCGGTCTTCCACAGGAAGAACCTACTGAGTTTCTGGCACAATTCTTACAACTTGCTGACATGGTACGTGATAAAGAGGTGGATCAGAATGTCTACAGATTATTACTGTTTCCATTTGCTGTAAAAGATCAAGCTAAGAGGTGGTTAAACAACCAACCTACAGCAAGCATAAAGACATGGAAACAGTTATCAGACAAATTCCTGAATCAATTTTACCCTCCAAAAAGGATGACACAGCTAAGGCTGGACATCCAAGGATTTAAACAAGAGGATAATGAATCCCTTTACAATGCCTGGGAGAGGTATAGAGGTATGCTAAGAAAATGCCCTCTGAAATATTTTCAGAGTGGGTACAGTTAGACATCTTCTACTATGGGCTTACATAAAAAGCTCAGATGTCTTTAGATCACTCAGCTGGTGGATCTATACATATGAGGAAGACGATTGAAGAGGCTCAAGAGCTTATAGATACTGTTGCTAGAAATCAATATCTATACTCTAGCAATGAGTTCTCTACAAAAGAAGAAGTTATGGCAGTAGCCACTGATCCTAATCCTCAAGAACAGATGGTTGAGCTTAATCAGTAATTACAACTGATGACAAAACAGTTAGCAGAATTTAAAGAGATGCTCCAAGAAACTAAAATTGCTAACAAGAACATAGAACTGCAGTTGAATCAGGCAAAACAGCAGATATCTAAACAGATAACAGAAGAATGTCAAGCAGTTCAACTGAGAAGTGGGAAGACATTGAATAACACTGCTCAAAGTAACAAAAAGCCAAATAAGGAACAATTGACAGAGGATAACCAAGCCATTGTTCAAAATCCCTCTGAGGACAGTAAGAGCCCAGAGAGGAGCACTTTTGGCGTTCAAACGCCAGAAAAGGGGGGAAAGCTGGCGTTAAACGCCCATTCCCTGCCCAGTTCTGGCGTTCAAACGCCAGAGAAGGGAGAGAAGTTGGCGTTAAACGCCCAATCTTCACCCAATCCTAGCGTTCAGACGCCAAGGGAGGATCAGACACTTGAGAGTGCTGACAGTAATCCCTCTAAAAAGGCTTCTTCAACCACTTCTGTAAGGAATAAACCTGCAGCAACTAAGGTTGAAGAATATAAGGTTGACAAACCCCATTTTTAGGGTTTATCTTGTATTGATTTTAGGGGATTTTATCACCTTTCACCCACATTTATTCAATAAAATAGCATGGTTTTGTATATTCTCCTTTAATTATGCTTAAGAGTGAAAACATGCTTTTTAGGCCTTAAAATAGCTAAATCTAATTCACCTTGATTCCATTAGATGCCTTGATATGTTTGTTAAGTGATTTAAGGTTTAGGAGGCAAAGATTGGATCAAGGGAATGAAGAAAGAAGCATGAAAAGTTGGAGACTCATGAAGAAATGAAAGAACCGGAAAGCTGTCAAGCCGACCTCTTCGCACTTAAACGACCATAACTTGAGCTACAGAGGTCTAAATGATGCGGTTCTAGTTGGGTTAGAAAGCTAACATCCAGGGCTTCAAAACGATATAGATTTGCCATAGTTGCTACAAGTATGGTGGCGCGCACGCGCATAGTACGCGCACGCGCCGTTGCTGCCACCTAGTCCACTTGAAGCAAAACGTGGCCAGCGATTTTAGAAGCCTTGTGAGCCCAATCCAACTCATTTCTGATGCTATTTAACCCAAGGAATAAAGAGAGAAACACATGTTAGTTACCATTAGTTTAGTTTAGTAGTTAGAATTAGTTTCTAGAGAGAGAAGCTCTCACTTCTCTCTAGAATTAGGATTAGGATTAGGTTTAGTTCTTAGATCTAG
>NC_029773.3:39426734-39427934 GCF_000817695.3 Arachis duranensis | reverse complement strand
TATTGCAATTCCTAGGGAGAACGACCTGAGGTTTAAATACTTCGGTTTACAGATTTTAGGGGTTTGTACTTGTGATAAACAAATTTTTGTATGAAAGGATTATTGTTTGGTTTAGAAACTATACTTTACAACGAGATTTCATTAGTGAAATTCTAAACCGTCAAAAATCCGATCGTCAAAGGCCAAGATGCCTTATTCTCAGAAACTCTGCCAAGCGGAACAGGATAAGCAATTTGCCCGCTTTGCAGACTATCTAAGGACTCTTGAAATAAAGATTCCATTTGCAGAGGCACTTGAGCAAATACCTTCTTATGCTAAATTCATGAAAGAATTCTTAAGTCATAAGAAGGATTGGAGAGAAACTGAAAAAGTGTTTCTCACTGAAGAATGCAGTGCAATCATTTTAAAAAGCTTACCAGAAAAGCTTCAAGATCCATGAAGCTTTATGCTACCATGCACATTAGAAGGTGCTTGCACCAAGGCAGCCCTGTGTGACCTTGGAGTAAGTATCAATCTAATACCTGCATCCACTATCAGAAAGCTTGGGTTAACTGAAGAAGTCAAACCAACCCGGATATGCCTCCAACTTGCTAATGGCTCCATTAAATATCCATCAGGCATAATAGAGGATATGATTGTCAAGGTTGGGCCATTCGCCTTTCCAATTGACTTTGTGGTGCTGGAAATGGAGGAGCACAAGAGTGCAACTCTCATTCTAGAAAGACCTTTCCTAGCAACTGGACGAACCCTTATTGATGTACAAAAAGGGGAAGTAACCCTGAGAGTCAATGAGGATGAGTTCAAGTTGAATGCTGTAAAAGCTATGCAGCATCCAGACACACCAAATGACTGCATGGGCGCTGACATTATTGACTCTTTGGTGGAAGAGATCAATATGACTGAAATTCTAGAATCAGAGCTTGAGGACATCTTCAAAGATGCTCAGCCTGATCAAGAAGAACCAGAGGAAACAAAGGAATTTTTGAAAATTCCTCAGAAGGAGGATAAGCCTCCCAAACCTGAACTCAAACCACTACCACCATCCCTAAAGTATGTATTTCTGGGAGAGGGTGAAACTTTTCCAGTGATTATAAGCTCTGCTTTAACTCCACAGGAAGAGGAAGCACTGATTCAAGTGCTAAGGACACACAAGACAGCTCTTGGGTGATCCATAAGTGATCTTAAGGGCATTAGCCCAGC
>NC_029773.3:39425384-39426455 GCF_000817695.3 Arachis duranensis | reverse complement strand
ACAGGGTGGCGTATGTGTATTGACTACAGAAGGCTCAATACGGCCACCAGAAAGGATCATTTTCCTTTACCATTCATAGACCAAATGCTAGAAAGACTAGCTGGTCATGATTATTACTACTTCTTGGATGGCTATTCAGGTTACAATCAAATTGCAGTAGATCCTCAGGACCAAGAGAAAACAACATTTACTTGCCCTTCTGGCGTGTTTGCCTACATGAGGATGCCTTTTGGTCTGTGTAATGCTCCTGCAACCTTTCAGAGATGCATGCTATCCATCTTCTCTGATATGGTGGAGATATTCCTAGAAGTCTTCATGGATGACTTCTCAGTATATGTAGACTCATTCAGCTCCTGTCTTGACCACCTAGCACTTGTCCTGAAAAGGTGCCAAGAGACTAACCTGGTTTTAAACTGGGAGAAATGTCACTTTATGGTGACTGAGGAAATTGTCCTTGGGCACAAAATTTCAAGCAGGGAAATAGAGGTGGATAAGGCAAAGGTAGAGGTAATTGAAAAATTACCACCACCTGCCAATGTTAAGGCAATCAGAAGCTTTCTGGGGCATGCAGGATTCTACAGAAGGTTTATAAAGGATTTTTCGAAAATTGCAAAACCTTTGAGCAACCTGCTAGCTACTGACACACCATTTGTGTTTGACACACAGTGTCTGCAGGCATTTGAGACCCTGAAAGCCAAGCTGGTCACAGCACCAGTCATCTCTGCACCAGACTGAACATTGCCCACCAGTCATCTCTGCACCAGATTGGACATTGCCATTTGAACTAATGTGTGATGCCAGTGACCATGCCATTGGTGCAGTGTTGGGACAGAGGCATAACAAGCTTCTGCACGTCATTTATTATGCCAGCCGTGTTCTAAATGATGCACAAAAGAATTATACAACCACAGAAAAAGAGTTACTTGCAGTGGTCTATGCCATTGACAAGTTTA
This sequence comes from Arachis duranensis, assembly GCF_000817695.3. NCBI lineage: Eukaryota > Viridiplantae > Streptophyta > Magnoliopsida > Fabales > Fabaceae > Arachis > Arachis duranensis. The sequence continues at coordinate 39,425,502 of NC_029773.3, read as the reverse complement.
GATCCTATCTAGTGGGATCCAAGGTGATCGTGGACACTGACCATGCTGCTCTTAAATACTTACTCACAAAGCAGGATTCAAAACCCAGGCTTATAAGATGGGTGTTGCTTCTGCAAGA
>NC_029773.3:39420409-39425249 GCF_000817695.3 Arachis duranensis | reverse complement strand
TGAGATCTCTGAGACTTTCCCAGATGAGCAACTCTTTGCCATCCAGGAAGCTCCATGGTTTGCAGATATTGCAAATTATAAAGCTGTGAGGTTCATACCACAGGAGTACAGCAGAGTGCAAAGAAAGAAATTAATTTCAGATACCAAGTACTACCTATGGGATAAGCCATATCTCTTTAAGAGATGTGCAGACGGAATGATCCGCAGATGTGTACCCAGAGAAGAAGCACAGAGGATCCTGTGGCATTGCCATGGATCACAGTATGGGGGACATTTTGGAAGTGAGCGAACAGCCACTAAAGTCCTCCAATTTGGCTTCTACTGGCCTACTCTCTATAGAGATGCCCGAGAGTTTATGCGTAACTGTGACAGTTGCCAAAGAGCTGGTAACTTGCCTCACGGATATGCCATGCCTCAACAAGGGATATTAGAGATTGAATTGTTTGATGTATGGGGGATTGACTTCATGGGTCCATTCCCGCCATCATACTCAAATACTTACATTCTGGTGGCAGTGGACTATGTATCTAAGTGGGTAGAAGCAATTGCTACACCCACTAATGATACCAAGACCATGCTGAAATTCCTCCAGAAACACATCTTCAGCAGGTTTGGTGTTCCCAGAGTACTAATCAGTGACGGGGCACTCATTTCTGCAATAAATAGCTATACTCTGCTATGGTCCGATATGGAATTAGCCACAAAGTGGCAACTCCGTATCATCCACAGACAAATGGGCAAGCTGAAGTCTCTAACAGAGAGCTAAAAAGAATCCTAGAACGGACTGTGATAGCCCGAAGAAAGGATTGGGCAAGGAGTTTGGATGATGCTCTGTGGGCATACAGAACAGCATTCAAGACTCCTATAGGAACCTCTCCATACCAACTGGTGTATGGGAAGGCCTGTCATCTGCCTGTGGAACTAGAACATAAAGCCTACTGGGCAACCAGGTTCCTAAACATGGATGCTCAATTAGCTGGTGAAAAAAGATTGCTCCAACTAAATGAGCTAGAGGAGTTCAGACTCAATGCCTTTGAAAATGCAAAAATTTATAAGGAAAAGGCAAAGAAATGGCATGACAAGAAATTGTCAACCAGAGTCTTTGAGCCAGGACAAAAAGTCCTGCTCTTCAACTCTAGGCTCAGACTCAAGAATGCTCAAAACTGAGACTTGAGTGATTCTCAGTGAAGGTCCAGCCAAAGACAGTAAAGAAGCGCTTGCTGGGAGGCAACCCAGTCATTAGCAGGTTATATGTTTTGTTTCTACAAGGGCAATTATCAAAATTGAAGAAATTCACAGAGTTACAGAAGGATTCAGTGCAAGAAGCAGAGAAAAAGAGCTTACTGGCGAAAAAACGCCAGTAAGGGATACTTTGGGCGTTAACCGCCAGAATGGGCACCATTCTGGGCGTTTAATGCCAGGTGTGAAGCATCCTGGGCGTTTAACAAAACACCCAGTGACAAAGGGGATTCTGGCATTTAACGCCAGCCAGGGTACCTGGCTGGGCGTTAAACGCCCACAATGGCCAACAAATGGGCGTTAAACGCCAGAATGGATACCATTCTGGGCGTTTAACGCCAGAAAGGTGGGGACCAGAGATTTTGCTTTCTGATTAAAATTTTTTCAAACTTTCCTTTTCTGATCCATAATTTTCTACATAAACACATTTCAAACTTTCATCATTCACCTTCAAATTTTCAAAAATTGAAATCAATCTTCAAATCTCTCTCAAATCCATCCCAAATCTTCTTCAAAAACTCAAATTTCTCTCAAATTCTCTCCATATCTTCTCAAATCTCCTTCAAAATTTTCGAAATCTCTTCCCCCCTTATAAATACACGTTCGGCCTCCCTATTTCCCCACACCATTCGAATTTGCTCTTCTCCTCTCTCCCCTCTTACCTCTCTTTTGCTTGAGGACAAGCAAACCTCTAAGTTTGGTGTGCTTTTCCGTAATCACTAAGCCAAGATTTATCAAGATCATGGCTCCTAAAGGAAAACAAACCAATTTAAGAGGAAAGAAAGAGAATAATCCAAAGAATCTTTGGAATCAAGAGAAGTTCTTAACCAAAGAACATGAAGACCATTATCACAAAATAATGGGTCTGAGGTCAGTGATCCCGGAAGTCAAATTCGATCTGAAAGAAGATGAATATCCGGGGATCCAAGAGCAAATTCGAAACAGAGGATGGGAAGTTCTAACCAATCCTGAAATAAAGGTTGGAAGAAATATGGTTCAGGAATTCTACTCAAATCTGTGGCTGACAGATAAGCAGAGAATGACTGGAACTGCTTTCCATACTTACAGAACCATGGTCAGAGGGAAAGTTATCTACTTCCATCTGGACAAAATAAGAGAAATCTTCAAATTGCCTCAACTGCAAGATGTTCCTGAATCCTTTAATAGGAGAATGGTGAGAGCAGATAAAGGGTTGGATCAAGTTCTAGAGGACATATGCCTCCCTGGAACTAAGTGGATAACTAATTCAAAAGGTGTCCTAAACCAACTCAAGAGGGGAGACCTCAAACCAATTGCAAGAAGTTGGCTAGACTTTATTGGGCGTTCCATATTGCCCACTAGCAACCGTTCTGAGGTCACTATCAAGAGAGCAGTGATGATTCATTACATTATGCTTGGAAAAGAAGTGGAGGTTTAAGGAAGAACAGTAGAACCAGAACTGCATGCTTTGCAAATTGCTGAAGGAACAAGAGAAGCAAGGGCGTGAACTTCAAGAATTGAAACGCCAAAAATTCTCCCCTCAATTTGAGGGAGCATCTACTTCTCAAAATCAAGGTTGTTGAGTCCTAACTCTGTGAAAACCTCTATCATTAGGAGCCTATTTAAATTTTTGTTTTCTACTTTTTACTAGTCTCATTTTATATCTATTTTTGAGTCTTGTTCTTAATTCATAATTAATAAAATTTAAAATTCATGTCTTAAAGCTATGAATGTCCTATGAATCCATCACCTCTCTTAAATGAAAAGTGCTCTAATCACAAAAGAACAAGAAGTACAAGATTTCGAATTCATCTTTGAAACTAGTTGAATTAGTTTGATGTGGTGACGATACTTTTTGTTTTCTGAATGAATGCTTGAACAGTGCATATGTCTCTTGAATTTGTTGTTTTGAGAATGTTAAAATTGTTGGCTCTTGAAAGAATGAGGAAAAAGAGAACTGTTATTGAGGATCTGAAAAATCATCAAATTGATTCTTGAAGCAAGAAAAAGCAGTGATTCAAAAAAAAAACGAAAAAAAAAGAGAAAAGAAATAGAAGAAAAAGAAAGAAATAAAGTTGTGATCCAAGGCAAAAAGAGTGTGCTTAAGAACCCTGGATACCTCTAATTGGGGACTCTAGCAAAGCTGGGTCACAATCTGAAAAGGTTCACCCAAGTATGTGTCTGTGGCATGTATGTATCCGGTGGTAATACTGGAAGACAGAGTGCTTTGGGCCACAGCCAAGACTCATACACTAGCTATGTTCAAGAATCATTATACTTAACCAGGAGAATCAATAACACTATCTGAGTTCTGAGTTCTTATAGATGCCAATCATTCTGAACTTCAAAGGATGGAGTGAGATGCCAAAACTGTTCGGAAGCAAAAAGCTACTAGTCCCGCTCATCTAATTGGAGCTAAGTTTCCTTGATATTTTGGAGTCTATAGTATAATTTCTTCTTTTTATCCTATTTTGATTTTCAGTTGCTTGGGGACAAGCAACAATTTAAGTTTGGTGTTGTGATGAGCGGATAATTTATACGCTTTTTGGCATTGTTTTTAGTATGTTTTTAGTATATTTTAGTTAGTTTTTAGTATACTTTTGTAGTTTTTAGGTAAAATTCACTTTTCTGGACTTTACTATGAGTTTGTGTGTTTTTCTGTGATTTCAGGTATTTTCTGGTTGAAATTGAGGGTCCTGAGCAAAAATCTGATTTAGAGGCTGAAAAGGACTGCAGATGCTGTTGGATTCTGACCTCCCTGCACTCGAAGTGGATTTTCTGAAGCTACAAAAGCCCAATTGGCGCGCTCTCAACGGCGTTGGAAAGTAGATATCCTGGGCTTTCCAGCAATATATAATAGTCCATACTTTGCCCGAGATTTGATGGCCCAAACCGGCGTTGCAAATCAGCTTCAGAATTCCTAGCGTTTAACGCTGGAACTGGCATAAAAATTGGAGTTAAACGCCCAAACTGGCATAAAAGCTGGCGTTTAACTCCAGAAAAGGTCTCTACACGAAAATGCTTCATTGCTCAGCCCAAGCACACACTAAGTGGACCCCAGAAGTGGATTTTTACGTCATTTATTCATTTCTGTATACCCTAGGTTACTAGTTCACTATTAATAGGATCTTTTGACATTGTATCTGGACCTCATGACACTTTACATGTTTCTTTGTGTACCTTCTACAGCATGAGTCTCTAAACCCCATGGTTGGGGGTGAGGACCTCTGGTGTGTCTTGATAGATTAATGCAATTACTACTATTTTTCATTCAATCATGCTTGCGTCCATTCTAAGATATCACTTGTTCTTAAACCTGATGAATGTGGTGATCCGTGACACTCATCATCATTCTCAACTATGAACGTGTGCCTGACAACCACCTCCGTTCTACCTTAGATTGAGTAGATATCTCTTGGATTCCTTAATCAGAATCTTCGTGGTATAAGCTAGAATTGATGGCGGTATTCAAGAGAATCCGGAAGGTCTCAACCTTGTCTGTGGTATTCTGAGTAGGATTCAATGATTGAATGACTGTGATGAGCTTCAAACTCCTGAAGGCTGGGCGTTAGTGACAGACGCAAAAGAATCAATGGATTCTATTCCAACCTGATTGAGAACC
>NC_029773.3:39394539-39420364 GCF_000817695.3 Arachis duranensis | reverse complement strand
CGTGCCGTGACAGGGTGCGTTGAACATTTCCACTGAGAGGATGGGAGGTAGCCACTGACAACGGTGAAACCCTTGCATACAGCTTGCCATGGAAGGAGCCTTGCATGCTTAAAGAAGAAGACAGTAGGAAAGCAGAGATTCAGAAGATAGAGCATCTCCAAAACCTCAACCTGTTCTCCATTACTGCAAAACAAGTACTTATTTCATGTTCTTCTACTTTTTACGATCAATCCTGATAATTATTGATATCCTGACTAAGAGTTACAAGATAACCGTAGCTTGCTTCAAGCCAACAATCTCCGTGGGATCGACCCTTACTCACGTAAGGTATTACTTGGACGACCCAGTGCACTTGCTGGTTAGTTGTGCAGAATTGCAAAAGTGTGATTGCAATTTCGTGCACCAATCACTCTGAAGCTTACTACTCATTTCACAAACAAACGCATAGAATCAATACTCAAATAATCAATTAATTTAACAAACACAAATACCAAAAAGTTAGTCAAACATTTCATCATTCCATCTCGAAATACACAAGTAAAGGTGGAAGCTGAATTTACCTCATGGTTGAAGCTAGGGTTTTGTGGGATCAAGAGCTAAAACTGCGAACAAAAGGAAATGGAAAACAGAACAGTCAGTATTACAAAGAATAAGTAATCCAAATTAAAATCCAGATCCAAAAATGAATATTTCTGAAGCGGGTGAATTCTCTGGTGCTGAAGGAAGTTAATTTCCGAGAGTGCTGAAATCAATGTGGAGTTATGTAAAATTATTCTTTTGTCCTTATTTTAATTTCGTTCGTAAAAGCTTCGTCATACTCCTTCCAACGGCACCAGAGAATTCACCATTGTAGCATTTGTGTGGAGAAAGAAAGACAGAACAAACCTGGCAGAGACGGAATCGCAGAGGAAGACTAGGGTTTCTGAATATATATGGACTTTTTTGGGTTTTGTTTGGGCCGGTTACACTTTTTTTTTGTCGTCGCCCGTTAAGACACGCTTTGTTTTTCGCCTTTTTTATTTTTCATCAACTTTTAAGCTCTACTGGGTAAAAAAAATCAAAACAAAACAAAAACCTATTTTATTTTTTTTCAAATATTAAAAAAATAGTTAAATTACCAAAAAATTTGTATAAAAAAAAGAATTGCCAAAAAAACAAAGTTATATCTAATTCCAAAAAAAATTAAATCAATTATTTACATAGAGAAAGCAATATATATACTAATTCTGGAATTTAGATTTAGATCTGAATTTTCATTTGAGATACTCTTTGTTAAGTAGTCAGTCTTTTAGTTAATAATGAATAAGGAGTATCCTTGCCTTACTTAATTTGTATATTTAAGCTTCTCTTTATATATTGTGTGTATATATTATATATTATTTTTGAGATTTTTATATTATATGTATCTCTACTTAATACTTAAATCTGTAAAAAAAAGTATTCATTGAGATGCAGTCCTTATAAATTTGAAGTAATTTTTGCGTAATCATCCATTTGTTTTAATAAATTTTTATTAAGTAAGAAAGTGAAAAGAAGAGAAAAAAATAAATGGTAGATAGAGTTAGTAGAAAATAAAATTAATTTACACCATAAATACATTATATGAACCAATTTACACATAAGGCTTGTAGTTTGGGCTTTTGGAATTTGTAGTTTATTATTTATGATTTAAGTTTAGAATTATGGTTAAGGTTTGAGAGATGTTGTAAACCCCGCTAAAATCGGTAAATAATTAGTTAATAAATTGAATTTTAAATAGAAATATTAGAAATGCAAAACTAATATCAAAATAGGATAGAGCTCGTCGAAAGGAGAATTTTGATATAAATTTCGAAAAATTTGGCCCAAAGTTGGACTGAATGGGTCGAACCGGTTGAAACGGACCCAAACTGGACCCGTGGATCCAACCGGACCCATAATATAAAAGAAGCATCAGCTTCTTCTTCCTCATTTCATTCACCACACAGCAAAACAAATTAGGAAAGAAGGAAGACTCCTAAACCCTTACCAACCCTTTGATCCACCATAACTTCCTCGTTTGATCTCCGATCGCCACACCGTTTGCGGCCACGCGTCCAGCGCGTCGAGCTCTACCTTTCTATCGGATCAATTTCATTGGTAAGCTTCACTTTTGATTCAGAATCTCTATTCCCCTTTCTTTAGATATTTTTTCACTACATGAAAATTAAATTAGTTTTTATGAAGTTTTATTTAATTGATACATAATTAAACAATTTGAAGCAACAATGAGGAGACACTGCAGTTAGCCTACTCAATCAAATAAATTAGTAAATTACAATTACCAAAAAAAAACCCAGAAAAAATGATAATTGTATCCCTCAGAGGCTCAGAATAACATATATGGATCAAGAATGGGGCTCATGATTCAGAGCTTTATTCTTTTGTTTGGTCAACAAAGTATTGTAATATCTGAAGACTCAAACATCAACTGCGATTTAATCATGTAATAGTCAAATCACTCGTAGTTTAAGCTTGAGTTTCCTGACTTCATTTGTATATCCTATACTACAAAGACCATCAATAACAGCTCTCTGAGTAGCCCTTAAGATCCGAAACCCAGAATTTAGACACAAAACCATGATCTTGGAGGCACAAAGGAACCTTCTAGCCCTACAAAGATTGCGCACTATGATGGTATACGTGAAAGAGTCTTTAACTTCCATTGATTCGAACCATTTCATTGCATGATCAATATGACCTGCTTTACCCAATCCATGAAGAATATAGTTATGCGCAACCAAATTGTAACCAAACCCCAGTGAGTTCATATAAATCAAATGCTATTTTGCACCTAAAAAGTTGCCTGCCTTGCACAATCTATTAATTATAATCGTGTGTGTATATTGATCGCATTCCAGACCTTCTTTCTCTATCTCGCCAAGTAACTTCATGGCATCATCTAATCTTCCTTGTTTAAAGATTTATCAATGTATTATAAGACACTAAATCTAGTTGAATACCACTATGCTGCATCAGCCTGACGATTTCATCTGCTTCTTCAATCCGCCCGATCTTTATCAGCGCAGCAATCACTGTGCAGTATGCATAGCCATCGAAAGTGTACCCTTTACTCCTCATCTCATGCAAGATCTCTAATGCTTCGTCAAACTGCCTACTTTGGAAGCAACACTTCATAACCGTTGTGTAGGTAATACAGTTAGGTTCATAACCTGCTTCCTTAAACTCCCTAAGAATCCTCCTAGCTGTCCCCGTTCGTCGAGCCTTGCTTAGTCCATTAATAAGTGTGTTGTATGTCAACACCTCAGGAATGAATCTGTGCCGTTGCAAGTTCCTGAACAACATAATAGCATTGTTAACATATCCATTCTTACACAGCCCATTAATCATGATGTTATATGTAGCCGAACAAGGATGCAGCTCACTAAGCACCATCTCCATAAAAATACGATTTGCCTCATCTGGTTTCCCAAGCTTGAACAAACAATTAATCAAAATGTTATAGCTCCAAGCATCAGGGTGTATACCTGCTCGAAGCATTTCGTCGAACAGGTCCAAGCCACTTGACAACAAGCATTTCTTGGCAGCCCCAGAAATTAAAGAATTGTAAGAAATAACATCAGGGGGTTGATGTGCGGAAAACGATCCGACACAAAACTCACCGACAAGTGTACCGGGTCGCATCAAGTAATAATAACTCAAATGAGTGAGATCGATCCCACAGGGATTGAAGGATTGAGCAATTTTACTTTAGTGGTTGATTTAGTCAAGCGAATCAAGTATTGGTTGAGTGTTTATAATTGACAGAAGCTAAATTTCATGAAATGTAAAGGAAAAAGGGAGAATTGCAGTAAACTAAAGAGCAAAGAAAGTAAAGAGACTGAATCTTAAAGTGCAAGTAATATAAAGTGCAGGAACTTAGATTGCAAGAAATTTAAATGGCTGAAGCTTAAAGTGCAAGAAATGTAAATTGCTTGAATTGTAAAAGGGATTGGGAATTAGGATTGCAGAATTTAAACAAGAACAAGTAGATTGCATTAAACATAAAAGAGAAAATTGGCTTGCAGTGAAGTAAATCTTGACAGAAAAGTAAAATGCCTTGAAGAATTTAAAAACAGGAAAGCAGTGCTTAATTTGCAGCAAATTAAAAGTGGTTGAAGATCTCAGGAGTGGAAGAGACTAGATAACAAGTCTAGATCTCAAATCCTTCCTTGATCCAACAAGAACAGTTGCAAATGAAATAAAGAAAAGTAAATTGCAGAAAGAGTAGAAGAAGAAGCAATGAACAGAAAGTAAAATTCAATTATGCAGAAGAAAAATAAACAAGAGATCTCAAGGTGAGATTGAAACAGAAGTTCTTCAATTCTTCACCCAAGATCCAAGGCAATGAAAGTAAAGAGTGCTCAGGCAAGAACAAGGAAGAAGAGAGATCAATTCTCCTTCCCAATTCTCTAAGATCTAAGTTCAAAAGTGGAAGCTCAAAAATAAAAATGAAAGCTAAAAGGAAAAATTCAAAGTAAAGTCTAGAGGTTCCAAAATTAAAAGAAAAAAAAGAGGGGTCCCTCATTACATCAAACTAGCTCCTATTTATACACTTTCTATTCTTGGATTTTGGGATTTGGATGGGCTTTTGATTTGGTGAAGAAATGAATTAAATTGGATTTTTAATTTAATTTTCGGCCCAAAAATAATAGCTTCCAGGAGGCTGCCCTGCCCTTGTGGAGAGCAGGGCCGGATTTGGTGCTTGGTGCGTGCGTGGTGCGCCAGAATGGTGCCTTGGTGCGCAGGATGCTGCCCTGCCCTCGCGGAGAGCAGGGCAGAAAATGTTAGTTGAGCTGAGCATTGGTGCCTTGGTGCCAATTTGGTGCGCGTCTTGTGCTGTTGGCCCGTGTCTTGGTGCGTGCTCCACTCCCCTTGCCGTGCCGAGATGTTCTTGTGTGATGCACCAAGTATAATGCTCTGCTCACTAAGTGAGCTGAGCATTGGCTCTTCCAAGGGAAGGTCCTTGGTTCGAAACCCATGGGAAGCATGCGCCGAAGCTTTTCCTTGGTTTTCTTGTGGTGCCTTGCTCCTTGCTTCCTCAAGGTGTTGAGTTCGAACCTTGGGGAATGCATTTGGCCATTTTTGGCTTATTTTTCCTTGTGAATAGCGCCTCCATCCTCCCCCTTGGTCATGGGTTCAAGTCTTGGGGCATGCACTTGCAACTTATTTTCTTTGAATTATTCCTTCAATGCTTTCGACAATGCTCACTTGGTGAGCTGAGCATTATTTTTCTTTTCCTTGTTTCTTGGCTTCCTATTGTGCTCAGCTCACAAAGTGAGCAGAGCATTGTGCCTTGGTCCCATGGGAGTGAGTGTAGCGCTCACTTAGTGAGCATTGTACTCTTGGAGTGAGCTTCAAGGTTTCATGCGCCACACTTCCTCCTTTCTTTGCCACACTTTTTCTTCCTTGAGCCACACTTTTTAGGCCACGCTTTCTTCTTTTCTTCTTTTCTTCACCTACAATTAATCAAAACAACCAATCAAAGTATCACCAAATTCACAAAGTTTATAAATCATTAAAAATCAATTAAGTATCACCAAATTCACAAGGTTTATAAATCATTAAAACTCAATTAAATTTAGCCTAAACCTCATGATTTAGCATCAATTATATGGTGGTTGTTTGATTCAAAGAAGTTATGCATTTCCATTCCAAATCACTTACTTAGAATGCAAGAAAGTGCATAAAACCTAATGACAACAAAGAAAATGACTAGTGAAACTAGGTTAAGATGACTTGTCATCAGGGGTATCCCTGCCTCCTTCATTCGATTGAGAACAGAATAGCCTGTGTCGACGCAATCCAAACGACAATACGCATCTATTAGAGTGTTGTATGTGACCACATCAGGGAGCACGCCCAATCTTACGCCGTCGATTACCACAGCTTCAGCTTTCACTACTTGCTTGGCTTTGCACATTGATGCTATGCAAATGTTCAATACCTTAGTTGATAACCTCGCAACCATAATTCACCAGCACCCAAAAAGGGGCATCATTTTATCATAATAAGCTTCCCATTTGCAATACAAGAATTGAGAGACCAAGATTTCATCCACAAAAGCGACAAACACGGATTCGTGTACACTGGAAAATTTACATCTGCAGTGCAGAAGTGATATGATAAAATAGATCAATGAAAAAAGAAATTAAACAAAGTGAACTCGTTACACTAATATGTTAGCACATCAAAGTCATCAATATTCAATAATCCGAAAAGAGAGGCAAGGAATTTGATTGAAGACAACAATACGCTACCTGCATGACTACGGGGACAGCGACGACGGAGTCAGAAGTGGCCGCCGTGTCGGTTTATGAGAGAGAGGGCCGAAGAGGGGGGGAGGAGGCGGGAGAGAGAATCGAGGGAGGTCAATTGCCACTCGACAACAGGTTGAATATTTTGATTATTTTCCTTTTCGGCTTTTTTCTGGTTTAATTTCAACCGGACCGATTCTAAGCCTATTTCACCAGATCCCGGCTACACTGCGTCTTGTAGAACAAGGTTTTAAAAATTAGACCAGTCATTAAACCGTTCTTATTATTATTTATTAATTTATTAGTTTAACCGGTTTAATTATTGTATAATTAGAATAAAACACACACACTAATTTTTTAAAATATATTTTACCTTTTTAAAATATAATGCATGTACCGTGTAGACTTTATTATTATTATTATTGTTATCCACTAATTGATATCAAATTAAATGGGTCACTATTAATGTGTGTATCAATTATCTCCTAATAAAATTATTGCACTTGAATGAGAATTAGAACTATATCAATTAATATAATTAGAATGATTAAAAATATCGATGATTTATAAGTAGTTTAATAACGCATTAAATATTAATTTGATATAATTATAATGACGATATTTTCTTAAATTAATATAATCATGCATTATTCATGAGCTAATTGTAATATAATTAGTACAATTGATTTAGTTCAATAAATTAAAAGAAATAAATATGAAAAGAAGAGATAAAAGGAAAGTGAAATTATAAAAACGTGTAGCCATTAAAAAGCAATAAAAAAATCCCTTTTAATTTTTTATTTATTAATTATTAATTTATTATAATTAATTTCACAACATTTATTATACGTTATTCATCTTACAAATTAATACAATCAATTAATTGATATCAATTATTGATAATTAATTTTAATTGATATAACTCATTTCGCTATACTTTCTAAATAAATAATTAAAAATGCACATCTCAATTTTTTGTTAAAGTAGAATAAAATAAAATACATAAATTGAGTAGATATAAATCTAAAAATTATAAAATTTTATTAACAAATCAAATAAATTAGTACCATAAAACTAATTTAATGTCTATTTTAAAAATAATTACTGATCTTTTATTCTTTTAATTATTAATAATTTAAATAAAGTAATACCCTATAACTTATTTTGTTATCTATTTTAAGTAATTACTAACATTCTATTTTTTTAATTATTTGCTTGTCTTATTTATCATTTATGCTTTCAATCAATTATATTAATAAACAAATAAACTAAATTAACTCCAGTTATACTTGGACTACTCAACAATTAGACATAATCTTTTTAATTATAATCAGTTTCATACACGATGAATGATGCATAGGATTCTTCATCAACAACCTTTAAATTTAGTGAATACTTATAAATAAAGAAAAAATATATTATCGTAAATCTCATTTAATAAAAACTGGAATAAGGTTTATTTCACAAATAATACCCACCTTGGATTAAAATTCTATGATTCAACTTTACACCTAGAACATTTGTAACCATCTCCTTCTTCTCTCATAGCCAAAAGATAAACATTGCAACTCTTGTACCACCAAGACTTTTCCGAACAAAAATTCTTCACTACTCCAATGGTCACACAAATCATTTTCTAAAATTCAGTAGTTTAATCAATTAAAACAGTGTCACGAAATGATTACACTCCATAAAAAAATATGGCATAAGAAAATTTTAGAATGTTATCAAGTTACATAGAAACCTCTATAAGATCCCTTATCTCAGAAATTGGTTTATACGGAGTCTTATTCAAAAAATCATCTTCCTCTGAATATGCAGCTCTTTTCTCAATGCGTGCAACTGGTGTTGGTGTCCCTGTCTCAATAGCCATTATCCTTTATTCACACAAAATAAAATTTGCGTTAAAATATTGAAGATGTAATCATACACAGCTATATTCACCACTTCATTTTATTAATTATTAAATTATTTAAAAATAGTACATCCACGAAAAATACTCATAATATATAAATTGAGGCAATAATTTAAAATTTTCTAATTATAATTTAATCAAATACTAATATTAAAACCAAATTACTTAAACAATATTGAATCTATTCTAGTTCTTAGTCACGTATAATATAGAGTCATTCTCGTAACGATAACCAACTGAAATAACATCGTAAATATCAACATTTAGAATTCGTGAAAATTCAAACCATTCTCTTGTTAAATAAGCTTCATCATCTGCTATCCATACAATGTGGCAAGGTATAGAATTGCCATACCGAGAAACCAAACTAACCCTTATTCCTCTCAATGGCATTGCATGCATGCAAAAGAAAGCCGGTAATTTCTGAAAAAAATCACAATATGTTATAAAATTATTCTAATAATGAACAACTTAAAATAAGAAAATTTAAATATATTACCAATCATTGAAATTGCATATCCGAGTTTGTCACGAATTTAGCAAAACTGAATTTAAACTGAGAGAATTCAATCTCATTATGTGCTCCACTTTGAAGATTTTCGGGCAGACGTAAAAAGCATGGAAGGGATGAAACTTGAACTTGCCCTATAAAATTCTGTGGATGCAATTCTTCAATAAAAAATCGAGCTCCTCCTAAGAAAGCTAGCTTTAACCACATTCCATTAGGTTGGTCATAATAGGTGAGTAGATCCAACCATCCTTCGATAAAGTAGAGATTATTGTCCCTTTTTTGAATGCTTACATCCATGTAGTTGGAACCTGAATAAGTGAAAGACAACTCGATGAGGTATTTTATGGATGTGATGCATTGTAAATGATTGTGGTAAAAGACAATCGAACTGGAACATTAGACGATAAGAATAACTTAGAGTAACAACAATTAATAAATTATTAAAAGAATAATATAATAGAATGAGTATATAAAAAATATTATAAAAAATTATAAATTATACCTTAAAAGAATCAACTTCAATAAAAAATGAAGAATACATTCTTATTCTATGAAGTAGTAAAAAAATACTAAATATAAAATTATGAGCTGACTTTCAAATTTAGATTCATGTACCACAGGAAAATACTATTTATAGACCTTAGTAAAACAAAAATAAATATGTAAATTACTTATTATTAAGGCAATTTTTTTAGAGTAAAAGACAAATAGGTCCCTGACCTTTTAAAACGGGGACATTTTCGTCCCTCAAGATTGGAAAATACATTTCGATCCCCTACGTTTTAAAACGGCGGACAATTATACCCTTCCGTCCGTTTTGGGCCAAAAATGACAACGGAACCAGCTGACATGAAAGGGCAGTAAATGACCTGGCCGTTACACTTGATGAGGTGGATTGGGACGATTTTTTAGTGGACAAATTAGTCCCTTAACTCAAATTAGTCCCTTAACTCTATGCAAACGCCACTATTGATGATCACTCTCACTCTTCAATTCTCACCCTTACCAACCATACCTCTTTTTCTATTGGCCGTGCTTTCTACCCTTCCAAGATCCCAACAAAATCTTCCTTTTCTTCCAACCCTTTACCGTTCTCAACCTCCTTCATCTTCTCCATTGCACTATTCAAACACCTTCTCTCTGGCCATGGTTTTGTGTTCTTGTTCTCACCTTTTGAAGGAGCAAACGGGGTTAGCTCAGCTCAGCACCTTGGCCTCTTCAACTTGACCAACAATGGTAACCCCAAAAACTATGTTTTTGGGATTGAGTTTGATGTGTTCAAGAACCAAGAATTCAATGACATCAATGATAACCATGTGGGTTTGGATGTGAATTCTCTTACTTCTTTGACCTCACAGGATGATATTTGGGTCAGTGGAAAACATGATGAAAAGTTTAAGGAATTGAAGCTTAACAATGGTGAGAACTATCAAGTGTGGATTGAGTATTCAGATTCTAGAGTTAATGTAGCAATGGCTATTGCAGGGAAAAGAAGGCCTAATAGGCCTTTGATTAGTGAACTTGTGAATCTTTCTGATGTCTTTTTGGATGAAATGTTTGTGGGATTTTGTGGGGCAACAGAGCAACTTATTGAGAGTCACAAGATTTTGGCATGGAGCTTTAGCAACTCAAATTTTTCGATCGGCGATGGTTTGGTGACTACGAATTTGCCTTCATTTGGTTTTGTTTTAGGGATCAGTTTTGGAATTTTTATCTTTGTTATTGGTAGTGCAGCCATGGTGTTTGTTGTTTTGCTCAAAAGAAAAAGAAGCAAAAGAATGGAGGAAGAGGGAGATATTGAAGACTGGGAATTAGAGTATTGGCCACACCGTATTAGTTATGAAGACATTTATGCTGCAACTAAAGCATTTTCAGAACAGAATATAATTGAGTTTGGAGGTATGCTGAAGGATGTGGCTATGGGGGTATTGTATTTGCATGAGAGTTGGAAAGTTAAGGTGTTGCATAGGGACATAAAAGCAAGCAATGTATTACTTGAGAAGGATATGAATGCAAGGTTGGGGGATTTTAGACTCGCCCGGATGCATCATCATGAGCAGATACCTAACACCTCTCGAGTGATCAGAACGGTTGGCTACATGGCACCGGAACTACTAAGAACCGGGAGAGCCTCGAGCAGCGGCCATGGCTTCCACCTTGCATTTTCATAAAATAGGGCTTACTGCGGCGTCGTTTTGGCCTTAAGGGACGAATTTGTCCATTAAGAATTCATACCAATCCACCTCATCAAGTGTAACGGCCAGGTCATTCACTGCCCCTCCATGTCAGCTGGCTCCGTTGTCGTTTTTGGCCCAAAACGGACGGAAGGGTATAATTGTCTGCCGTTTTAAAACGTGGGGGATCGAAATGTATTTTTCAATCTTGAGGGACGAAAATGTCCCCGTTTTAAAAGGTCAGGGACCTATTTGTCTTTTACTCATTTTTTTATTATGTACAGTAATTACGCATTATAATTGATAAGTAGTTTAATAGTGCATTAAATATTGATTTGATATAATTATAATGAAGATATGTTCCTAAATTAGTATAATTATATATTATTCATTAAATATTAAATATAATATAATAATATAATTATAATAAAGGTATTTTTTATAAAATAATTTAGAATAGATGAAAAATTTCATTCGTTTTGGAGGGAAAACGGACTCACAAGAGATCGACACGTCACCCTTATTAACTCGGAAAAAACCCAATTTTAGTATATTAAGTAGATAATAATTTATCATGGGTAATCGTAAAAATTATAATAGGGTTACGTAAAATTATTTTTAGCATTAGCATATAATAATTGTACAAATTATTTTTTTATTACTTTAACCCGTTATAATTCTATTTTCTTATGATACTTATTTCAAACATTTTTAAGTTATTAAATCCGTCCATGATAATATATCTCTACCCCTTTTTATTTCAATATGTGTATATTAGGTATAATATTCTTATTTATTGTCCAAAATTTCTCTGATCATGATAGAAGATAATAATTCTAATTATGATATGATAAAATTATATAATTTTAACAAAATTAATATATGATGCATAATTACTGTATATAATAAAAAATTACCTTAATAATAAATAATTTACATATTTATTTTTGTTTTACTAAAGTCTATATATAGTATATTATTTTTTGTGACATGTCATTCTTTAATTGGTTGCTATGTTAATTATGGTTAAACTATTGGTAATTAAATTATAGCCCAAAGTAGATATATAATTTTATAATTTAATAAAATATTAAAAATCCAATCTTGGCTTCTTCCCCAAATCATGCTCCCAAACAATGAACCCTATTTTTCTGTATCTCCTCCCCCGTTCCGTTGCCGTCGTCGCCGTCGTCGCCGTCGTCGCCACCCGAGCATAACTGCCTCATTGAGTTCCCCATTCTCTCCGTCTGTCGTGCCGTCTCCGTCCTCCAAAACATCGCCGCCACTGTCGTCACAAGAGCTTCTTGATTTGAGCTTACGATAGGTTTTGAAGTATTTCTTTGTGGTAACAAGAGCTTCTTGATTCAGGATCTCCGTAAGTGATTTCAATGCTAGGGAACTCTTATCCCAATGCTGGTGGTCCACTTTTACAAAGCCATGTTATGGGTATGTTGAATGATGTAAACTCGAGTGATAATTCTCCTTTTGACATGAATGACTTCCCTCAACTGACTAGTCGACCTAGGTCTGCTGGAGGGCCTCAAGGACAATTGGGTGCAAACGAAGATTTCCCAGCTTTGCCAGGATTTAAAGGTGTAGTAACTGGAAAAGATATGTGATCTGATTGGCTGTTATACATTTCTTTCTAGCAATTTTGGCTGTTTTATGTTATCAAATAGTTTTTTTGTATAGTTGCCTTGTGATTTGTTGTATAAAGAGTCTCTTCTTATAGAGTTGAGTTGTAGACTGAATTATACACTTTCTCTTGTGGAAAGTTTTATGGATTTACGTGCATATCTACCTTAGTTCCTTTGGTGCTTGGTTTTATTGCTTTGTTTATTATATTCTGATATTGTAAGTCGTCTAAGGTGTTAAATAAGCATATGGTTTCCTGGTTTGTATCTCATCAAGTGATTGAATGATCAGTTATAGATCTAGAGAGGATGCTAAGATGTCTCGTAAATGACAACTTAGTGATTCTCCTTATTTTTGGTTACCTTTGTTCGCAGATCTTTAATTTAGTAACCATATTATATTATTTATTTTTACAGGTGGCAATGCTGATTATGCTATGGATATGCACCAGAAAGAATAGCTTCATGACAATGCTGTACCAATGATGCAATCTTAACATTTCTCGGTGAGTTGTATGTTTAAAAGACTAAGAAATCTTTATATATATGTATGTATGTATTCCTCACTTATTATTCTATCCTTGTAATATGTAGATGGGGAGGCCTGCTGGTTTTAGCTTGGGGGAACATATTCATCACATCGTACAACAACATGCTCCTTCGGTGAGTAGTGGTGGAGTCTCATTTTCATCTATAAATAACCAGGTTCTTCTCCATCTACATGGATAAGATATTTTTCCATCTACGCATTCAACTTATCATTTGTAGGTCTGCAAACTCTCTTAATTGCTGTTGTAATGAATAAGCTTTGTTCTTTCTCTAGTTTGCTTGAGTTTAATATTCATTATGAAGTAAGATTTCAGACATCCTAACCACTTTTGGATTTGTTTTAGGCAAGTGGACCTCCTGGGTCGGATTAAGGCCATTAAATTCTCCAAATACAGTCTCTAGTATGGGTCAGTATGACCAAATCCTCCAGCAGTATCAATAGAACTAGAAGCAGTCGCAGTTCTACCTTCAAATGTCAACCGTAAATCAGTCGTTTTGGGATCAGGGCATGAAAGCTATGCAAACTACACAATCCACACCATATCCATTTGGTTTGCTTGGCTTGTTAAGTGTGATTAGGATGAGTGATCCAGACTTGACATCTCTTGCACTTGGAATTGATCTTACTACACTTGGATTAAATTTGAATTCATCTGAAAATCTACACAAGACATTTGGGTCTCCATGGTCCGATGAACCTACAAAGGGTGATCTAGAGTTTAATGTGCCACAATTTTATTACGCAAAGCAGCCCCCTGCTTACATGTGTGGTTTTTTATTTATGCTATAGAATCAATTTCTTTATTTGCAAATCCTTCATTAGGCTTACTGCTTATTGCATGATGCAGCAAGGTTACTTTTCAAAGTTTTCGGTGGAAACATTGTTTTACATATTCTACAGGTTTGCAATTACATCTTACTTGGTTTCTAATTGGCTTGCTTAGTATTATAATTAACCACTTTTTTTTCTTGGCTGCAGCATGCCCAAAGACGAAGCACAATTATATGCTGCAAACGAGCTGTATGCTGAAGCACAATTATATGCTGCAAATTAAATGAGCTGTATGCACATACCCTCTAATTTATCCTTTTTTTGTTATTTATATTTTATTTTTCTGTGGTTAGGGCTTATTTCCAAATTCTACTGGGATTGTTACAATTTAGGAGAAATTAATGGTTAAATCAGCCAATACTTGGTAACCTTTCTTTGTTTATCAGTCACGGATTTTAAGTATTCATATAGCAAAACTTATATTGGCAGGAAATCCTTAATTAAAATCTAAATTGTTTTTCTCTGATTAATAATTTCTAACAAGGTAGGTGGTTGTTAGTTTCAGGCACAATAGAGGATGTTATTATCACAAAGAGAATCGTTTCTGGTTTATAAGAGTTCCCAACATGGAGCCGCTTGTTAAAACGAACACATACGAGAGAGGATCTTATCACTGTTTCGATCCAAACACATTTGAAACTGTTCACAAGGTTAGCTTTATACATAATAGTATTCGTAGTGTTCTTAAAATGATTTCTCGTGGTCCAATGTTTATTGTTTTCCTTTTATCCCTGATCCTATTT
The DNA here is from genome assembly GCF_000817695.3 of Arachis duranensis. Classification (NCBI taxonomy): domain Eukaryota; kingdom Viridiplantae; phylum Streptophyta; class Magnoliopsida; order Fabales; family Fabaceae; genus Arachis; species Arachis duranensis. The sequence continues at coordinate 39,405,731 of NC_029773.3, read as the reverse complement.
TTAGGCCTCTAATGAAAAAAAAACATCCTTGTAGGATAACTTTGTTCTACATTATGAAATATTGGAAAAGAGACCGCCTCTACCACAGCATCGAGTAGGAATCAGAACCTTATTGTAGAGTTTCAACTGTAAATTTTCATTCTGGATTTTAATTCCTCAGAATGTCATTAGCATAAGTATTCCTTTAGTTTGGGCTTTCTCGTACTATATGTCGCTTGAGTGATCCAAGCATTTCTTCTTTAACTATCCTAATTTGAACAAAAGAATTATGATACGTAGGTATTCGATAACCTAGTTATCTGACAGATTTTCTCTGCCCCCTAGCTCCAATGCACAGAAAAGAAAAGCACATTTGCCAATATTTGATATGGGTCCTAGGAATTATGCGTCAGAGTTAACACCCAACTGAATAATGATTTAATTAATCTTAACTTGTTAGGATATTATCTCAATCTGACAGACTAAAGACTAATCTGTTACAAATCAGGGTTTCATTTAAGAGTTTGATTTTGGCCAATGACTTGTATGCACAAGGTAGGAGTTGATTATAGGATTATTTAATTTTGTAAATTTACACTCCCATTGCATGGCATCATTTTTCCCTTTCCCCTATTCTATTGTAGTTGGGTTTACATCATACTCATCGGACTGGTAAAAGTATATTTATTTCATTTTAGATTATATAGTTCTTTTAGCTTTCATATTAAAACAATTAGAATGTTGCTTGATTATTTAAGTGATCTAATCCATAATTATCTTGGTATTTTAACAAATGGTTATGAAAAATTGTCTTTTAGGTTCCAAATTTTTCGGTAGTATCATTGAGGCTCTGGCTCAGAATATTTTAAGTTTGTTAAGCAGAAATTTAAGAATGGAAAACACCCGAGTATCGAACTTTGCGCCAGATGAATTAGTAAAAATGATATTTGTATTGTCTAAAACAAAATTGTAAAAATTTTCTCTAGTCTACACAATTTTCATAAGCTTTCACTTAAGAAACTAGACGTCACCGAATAATTGTTTTGTGAAATGCATCCCTGCTCGATTGAAGTGTGAAATGTTACTTATGAAGATTGTTGTGTGTTGGTCAAAACCAAGCTTTTGAGATCCTACAATCCTCTTCCTATAAAACATGGGGGTGAAAACATGGTAATTTATAATGTATACATTTTGCAATTATTCAGTGATATTGAAATAAGGTGAACATAATATTAAAAGAAAAACGAATATTTTGCTTTTTCATGATTGCCAACATGGTCAGCTTTTTAGAGTAAAGTTAACTGAGTAAGTGGTTTCTGGGATTATGTGGTGTTGAAAAATTGAGTATGGTGAAAGAACTAAAAAAGAAGCAAAAAGTGAATATGTTAGGGTTGGTTGAAACTAAGATGCAAGTTGTAATTAAATTTGATGTAGTGCGTATTTGAGGGAGCGATGCTGTAGGATGGGAGTTTGTAGAGTCGGCAGGCACATTCAGGGGTCTGTTATTAATGTGGGGTGACATGTAATTTAAAATAAATAATTGTTATAATGGGGAAAGATGGTGATCATACTAATTGGAAAAACTGGCTGTGTGGGTGGAACTGAGTTTTGTGGCTGGATTAGGTCGAGGTCTGATATGTTATATGGGAGACTTTAATGAGGTTATACAGATTGAAGAGAGGAAAGGTCAGGACATGTTATAGCATCGGTAGAAGAGTTCAAGGATTGGGTTTAAGATATGTAGTTAGTGGACCTACCGTTGAATGATTGAAAATTTACTTGGTTCAGAGGCCGCTCCTGCAGTTGTATTGATAGAGTTCTATTGAGTGTAGAATGGCTTAAGGAATTTTCAGAAATTCGATTAGAAGGTGGACTAAGAGTTATTTGGAATGTATGGCTAGAGAGGAACGGGCGGATCTTTAGTAACAAGGAAACCAGAATGGAAGAGGTGTTTTTCAGATCTTTGATCAGCTACAGAGAATGGTGTAGTTTGGATCCTTTTGGTTGTTAATGGCATTGCTGGAGTTAACACTAGGGATTGTTTTCAGGTTTTGATTGGTTGTTTTTTATGTTTGAAACTTTGTTTGTGACTTTGTTGCTCCACTTTATTGTGTTGAGCTCATTTATTCAAAAAAAAAGGATAAAAGATTCTATTAAAAACGTTTGTGCAAATGGTTCATTAAAAGGATGAACACTAGAATTCTTATCTAGCTTTTTTCGAAATTTTGATGAAAATTTAAGTTTTTTCATAACAAGCAGGACATTTGTTAAGAAACCAAGAGTGGAAAGGTTTTTACTTATTACAGATAAAAATTTATATACATATATTATTATACGAAATTTAAAATCTTACCTTTCAGTAAATAAAATTTCCTCCCTTAGTTTACTAATTTGAACTAACTTAATTTTGTGAGTACAACTATTTTGAATGAACTCAGCCAATAGATGTACAAAATGCAACAAGCAAGCAAGCATGATAAGTAATGCTCACATCACCAGCTAATAATAGCGCTAAGAGTCGCTGTAGCAGCTTGATAATCTGTCAATACCTTGTGTGCTAACTCATCAAGCTTATCCTGAAAGGTTTTAAAGCGTGAAAAAATAAATCTTTGAGGGCTTTTGAGATATGTTAATGTAAAATATTATATGATTGCATGAAATACAGTCCTGTCAAAGGTGCCAAAATTTGTCTATATTACCATCATAGATACAATCTAAATAAGCCTAAAATATTCATATTCAGTGTGATGTTAACCCACAGAGAGAGAACATACCTTCAATTGGGAAATAGCAACAGAGATCGCCCTTCCAGGGGCTTGAACAGCTTTATGGTAAAACTATACAAAAGTAGAAGAAAAAAGTAAGGAGATAGTAGGCTTCAGAAAGAGAGAGGGGGTGTGGAAGCAACCAAAGTTACCTGGATATAAAGTAATGACACAACTTTTGGTAGAAGGGATACAGCGTCAGTCTCAGTAGAAACTTGGGATGTTAATTCCTTATATTCAATAACAAAAGTTAATGGTAGACCAACTCTGATAAATATTTTCCCTTGATTGGAAATTTGTTCTTCAGGACTTAAATTAGGATTTTCCTTCCAGATGAAAAGAATATGTTCATTAATATTTTCGATAATTTTCAGTTGATCTAGCAATTTGATATTTAATACATTACCAGTTTTATTGACAGTATATTTATGAATCTATTAGCTTCAAACAAATCCTGATAAAGCTTTATGCGGGTGAAAGCATAAATACCTTACATGCCAATTTGGACATTTCAATTTACATGTAAAATTACCTTAGTAAATGCCTATGTAAAACAACATGCCATCATTTGCATGTCAATTTGCACATTTCAACAGTGAAAACAGAAAATTAAAATTCTAAGAAACATAACAGAACTTACAGAAGTTGATTGATCATGTTCAAACAATTCCAAGGCTTTTTCATAGAGCTGCATGTTTAAGAAAGATTGCCACAAGGGAAACACAGAAAAAACAATTAAGATAGTAAAATGTATGTATAAAATACCACAAAAGTTGTGTTTGTGTCATTTTAGGAAACCTCATTAAGTTTCTTCTGCAAATTATCAAGCAATCATTTCATTATATCTGCATTTTCTGTTAGTAATGCCTTCCTTTTCTCCATCTGATAACTGATTACTGTAGGCCTTAATTTGTTAGCCAAAGACCCAAGAATTGTTTCAGGATCATCTAGACCTATCAAATTTATATCACTGCATTTGAGAATACAGAACAACTTGTATCAGAAGAAAGGAAAGATTTGAAGTCAGAATGAACAGACCTTGTTCTTCAAACTCGGGAACTAGGGTAGTAATTTTCTGCATGATCCATTTTTCTGAGGGACTACTAATGATTTAGTGGGCAGAGCAACTGTTACCTTCTCGTGACAAGCACGGCAGACGATGACCACGATGAGGGACAGCGGGAAAAGACTGACTAAGCAAGATGAGTGGTTATAGGCTGCGACGACTCGAAAACTACCGCGACAAAGCTCACGACTGGAGATTGAGGTGCGGGCCTGGAGCAGGATGAACAGATGAATATCTCTGACAAGACTGACGGCGACCATCAGAAGCCCAGCAGCGGTGATCGCGGTGGAGGAAACTAGGGTTTCCCTCCAAGGAGATGCTTGTTCTTCTCTGAGCAACTGAAGGGCTTACTTGGCTCGCTCCAGCGTCAGTTCATCTTCAAACCTTTCTTACATGTTTTTACCCGTGAATTAGAGAATCACTTACAACAACATTTTAAGCCGCAACTTGTTGGTATTTGTGTGAAACCTAAACAGCAAAACAAAACCAACAAAAAAGAATAATACTTGAAGCAATAAGCAAAAGAAAAGAACTCTATCGTTGAAAACTGAAGCCCATTAGTGTTAACTCCACTTTAGAATTCATTACTCATAATAGAAACAGCAAGCATATGGAGGAAGAACAAGAAGAAATAAGTTGACTTTTCCTAGTACCAAGCGCTTGACGTGTAGCAAATTCCATGCCGATCCACTTCCTCGAGAGCCACTTCTCCAATCTCCGTTTCTTCCTGTGGCGGCATGTTCTTGAAGATATTTGTTCTTCCCTATCGTGCTTCCTCCATATATGGCTCGCCCCTGCTTCTCTGGATTTCCAAAATCTTCCTCCATACTAGAGTTCCTGCACAAAAAGATTAGGATAGAAAGTCAATAATGTAGGAGTTGTAATTAGGACAAACTAATTTGTAATTGAAAGGTCATTACATATACTAGCCAAAACATATTAGAAACTTATTTAACAAAAACTAAGTTGTAATTAGCAATAGAATTGGAATACATACCCAATATCATCCTATGATGTGAAGGAACATATACAATTCATTCTAGATTTTGCCATGGATAAAACCGAAAAAGAATCCAACTGAAAGAATGCTCCATCCAAAGTTCTTTTCCTATTTTATCATAAACTTGTCAAATAAAGAATAAAATAACATTATACTGCAATTTATATGTATTTACATGTAGACTTCACAAATTAAAAAATTAAAACAATAAACTGCTAGTTTGAACCCTGGAGGCCAAGTACGGTGAGTATGAAAATTGACAAGAACATTTTCAAGAATTCACAATATGGCTTCAAAAGGCTAAGTATGCAAATTAATTAGAAAAATACCAGCATTAATTCATGTATATATGTTTTCATCCACAATTTATTTATTCTTTTTTATTTCGGTGTAAGAGTCTACTCGATTTCAACTAATTTGATTTCAGGTACAACTTGCTACAAAATAAATCTCTTTGAAAATTGCTTTTCAACTTTTTATTTTTTCCATCAATAAGACTCAAGAATTATTTATACAAAAAAAATGACAAAGCAATTTCCTTATTCATATGCATTAGTATACTTGTTTTTTCATGTCAAAATTGAACAAATGGTACCTTCCAATATACAGAGTATCACCAACGAACACAACTCCCATGGCAGTAGTAACAAATGAGTGGCCTGAATGTTGCTACATACACTATTAAAGGCATTAAAATTAAAAATAAAAAAAATTAGAACAAATGTCTTCACTAATTACGTTGCTTAAAAGATATCAAGTTTCGAATCATAGCTAAATAAGACATGCAAATTATCGATCGAGAAAAAAATGCATAGCATTAGATCAAACCCTTTACCATTAGCCAAAAACTATATATATAACCTGATTATTAGGATGAACGACTCTTCTCTGATTCATGAAGAACACAACACTGCTCTAGTTCAATATTCCAAACCACAATATTTTATTCTTTGAATGGTAAAAATACACATCAAAACATGGTTAAAGAACTATAACAATCTAATTAAGATAGCATATAGCCATATACCAAAGAAAACAACGATTATTTTCATTGATTGATAAAGGGAAAGCCGTGAACAACAACAGCGAATAGCGAACAACGAAGTAATGAACATCAAGTGAAAGCAAACAATAGCAGTGGTACAAATGGAGAAGTGAATAGCAACAATAGTTGAAGGAAGAGACAATGAAATCCACTAACCTGAAGAAGAGTTGGAGAACAGATCCACTGTGAAAGTGCTATAGAGGCATATCAATTTAGAATCCAAAACAACAATAATACACAAGCAAACATGCCTTTTAGAATCTAAAGTATTCTAGAGTCATATCACTGAACTATTGGAGTGCATGAATTTATTAAACAATAATTATCACAATCCAAGCAAATCAAATGCACGAATTATTTAATTTTAACCACAACAAACCAAAATCAATCAAGAATAATTAGCCAAATCATCAATAATACCAAACTCAAGAACTAAAAAATATCTTCAAAGTTCACTAACTATTTACAAAGCGTGCCTATTAACGGAAAGGATAAGACAAATCCTGAAAAAACAATCCACAAGCTATGAGGCCAAAGTAACTCATTAAGTCCTTAACTTATACAATATTAACGGCATTAATATTAAAAAAAATTAGAGCAAAAGCTAATAAGAAAAATTTAAAAAACCCAATATGAATAACTGAGAGAGAATTAGGGAATATTCAAATAAAGTTTATCCAGTTAATTCTTTGGTTGACATGTATGCTAAATGTGATAGATTCAGGGAAGCAAATAGGATTTTTGCAAATTTGGCTCTTCAAAGTTCAGTTCCTTGGACAGCCCTGATCTCGGGTAATGTTCAGAAGGGACACCCTGAAGAAGGTATAAAGTTATTCATTGAGATGCAAAGAGCTGAAAAGACTGCAGATGCAGCTACCTATGCCAGCATCCTAAAAGCATGTGCAAATTTACCCTCACAGGATCTGGGAAAGCAGTTACACTCGCACATAATCATATCAAGGCACATATTGTGTTTTTAATCAGATCAGGGCACATATTGTGAATTAGGAAGTATACAAATCAAATGTACAAATTCTTCAATTTTGAGTACAGCAGTCCAAAATCAATCAAGAATTATCATCCAAATCATCAACAATACCAAACTCAAGAACTAAAATAACATGTTCAAAGTTCAGTAACTAAAGCTAATTCTAATTTGAAAATCCTAATTCAAACTAAGCTAAACCTAAAAATTCAGATTCAATTAAATGCAAACTAAATCCAAACAATAAAATCAAAATTAACCTAGAAACTTCATCAACTACAATATCAGAAAAAAGAAAATGAAACCTGGTGCGAATTGACAAAATGAGTTATAGGGAGAGGGGGGATGCTAGTTGAACTCAGAATTGGAGCAGATAGCAGTTGTAATAAGCAGAGGGGATGAATACGGTGGTGCAAGAGAGATTGCTAGAATGACGCTGGCAGTGGCTGTGCAAGGAGGGTTGACGCAAAGAAAGCAGTGGCAGTTAACGAGGGGTACGGTGGATCGTGGCTCAGTGGTCAAGGATAAATAAAGAGAAAGGAAGAAGGACGGAAGTGTGGCAACAGGTGAACAGCAAGCAAGAGCGTCAACAACGCAACCAGTAGTAGCGGCAGCCAGCAAATAGAGTTTCTGACGAGAAGATGGGTTTAGGGAAAAATAACCAAAGTATTCAAACCTCGGGTCATCTTCTCAAGGAATTGCAGGGAAATATGATTTATTATTGGTTATGAAAAACAGTATTTTGTGTTTTTGAAAAGGTTTGAACAGGAGAAAAAATTGCAGGTATTAATAAATCAAGAGTAAAGAAAACTCTTGGCAAGGTATGAAAACTGAAATTCCTATCCTAGTTATCCTTATCAGATGTTATGAGAATTGGATTTTAATCCCACTTAGCTATCCCTTATTAAATAAAGGAAAGTCAAGTGAACTAATTGAATTGATCCTCAAGTCCTAGTCAACTTTTAGAGCGATCCAAATCAATTAGCAATTTGCCAATTTCAACCACTGCTGAGTTTGATAACTCAAGTGTTACCAATTAATTAACCAAAGCCAAAAGGGAAGAAAATCTACTCAAATGAAAATAATTTGGATAGAGCCTAAGCATCAATAACATAAATTAAAGAAAGCAATCATAAGTCTGAAGTACCTCAAATTATATTAAATAGAATATTTAAATCTAACAAAGAAAAGTTCATAATTTAAATTGGAAAAATAAATAAAAAGAACATTGAACCTGTGATTGAAGAAGATGAAATCCTAATTCCTTTAAGAGGAATCCTAATCCTAAATCCTAAGAGAGAGGAGAGAACCTCTCTCTGTAAAAACTACATCTAAATTATGAAAAGTGAATTATGAATGGATGATGATGAATGGATGCATTCTCCCACTTTATAGCCTCTAATTTGTGTTTTCTGGGCTGAGAACTGGGTCAAAAATAGCCCAGAAATCGCTGCTGGTTCGTAGAGGTTGCGGCAAAGCGACGCGGAGGCGTCATCCACGCATTTGCGTGGATTGAAATTCGCAGATGCGACGCGTGCGCGTCATTCACGCGTCCGCATCGCCTAACTTCGAGGCAGCCATGGCAAATTATATATCGTTGCAAAGCCCCGGATGTTAGCTTTCCAACGCAACTAAAACTGCATTATTTGGACCATTTGTACCTCATGTTATGGTCGATTTAGTACCAAGAGATCAGGCTGGACAGCTTTAGCAGTTCCTTCAGTTTCTTGTATTCCTTCCAGTTTTGCATACTTCCTTTCCATCCTCTAAGCCATTTCTGTCCTGTAATCTCTGAAATCACTTAACACACATATCAAGGTATCGAATAGTAATAAGAGAGGATTAAACATAGTAATTTTAAGGTCCAAAGAAGCATGTTTTCAATCATAGCACAAAATCAGGAAGGGAAACGTAAACTCATACAATTAGTATGAATAAGTGTATGAAAGATTGATAAAATCCACTCAATTAAGCACAAGATAAATGACGTTAAGATTTTAGCTAGTAAAGAATTTTATAAAGTTGCGTTGTAGATACAGTTTCTAAACCAACAAAAATCCCTTCGTGCAAACGTTTTGGTTGTCATAAGTAACAAACCCCTTTAAAATTGATAACCGAGTATTTAAACCTCGGGTCGTCTTCTCAAGGAATTGCAGGGAAGTATGTTCTTATTATTGGTTATGGATATTGTAAATTTGGGGTTTCAAGAATGAAGAATGAATGTGGCAAATAATTTAAATGGAAATTAAAATAAATAAATAACTGTAAAGCAAACTTTTGGCAAGGTATGAGAAATTGGAAGTCCAGACTTAGTTATTCTTATCAATAATAATGAAAGTTGAATCTTAATTCCACTTAGTTAACCTTTGCTAGAGCAAAGGAAAGTCAAGGGACTAATTAGTTGACCTTCGAATCCTATTTATTTCCTAAGAAAAGGTTGGGATTATTGAAGTTCAGTTCAATTAGCAAAGATAACAGTTATCAATTATATTGAGCTAAGATAACTCCTGAGTTACTGATTTCTTAACCAAGACCAAAAGGAAAAGAAATTAAATCTGCTAAAATAAAAATTGTCTTCAGATTGGGAATAATCAATAACATAAACAAAAGAAAGCAATATTAGATTGAAATACCTCAAATATCATTAAATAAGAAAATCATCATGAATGTCGCATAAGCCAAATGGGCAACATAACTAATACAAGCAAGCATTAATGGTATCTTAAAATAAGAGATAATTATAAAGTAAAAGAACATTGAACCTGGGATCGAGAGTCACTCCTAAAACTAAGAGAAGTCCTAAATCCTAATCCTAAAGAGAGAGAGGAGAGAACCTCTCTCCAACTAAACCTAAATCATGGAAAGTGATCTATGAAAAGCCTGACTATGAATGGATGCATTCCCTCACTTTATAGCCTCTAATCTGTGTGTTCTGGACTGAAAACTGGGTCAAAAACAGCCCAAAAATCACTCCCAGCGCTTTCTGGTCCGTATAGGTCGCGGAAGAGTGACGCGGAGGCGTCGTCCACGCGTTAGCGTGGGTTGTGTTCCTGCCAGGTCACGTGGCCGCGTGATCCATGTGTTCATGTCGTCTGGCGTCAGGGCAGCTATGGCAAATTATATATCATTGCGAAGCCCCGGACGTTAGCTTTCCAACACAACTAGAACCGCGTCGTTTGGACCTCTGTAGCTCAAGTTATGGTCATTTGAGAGCAAAAAGGTCAGGCTAGACAGCTTAGCAATTTCTTCAACTTCTTGTATTCCTTCCACTTTTGCATGCTTCCTTTCCATCCTCTGAGCCATTCATGCCTTGTAATCCCTAAAATCGCTTAACACACATATCACGGCATCTAATGGTAATAAAAGAGGATTAATATTAACAAATATAAGACCAAAGAAGAATGTTTTCAATCATAGCACAAAATCCGGAAGGAAAACATAAACTCATGCAAATAGTATGAATAAGTGGGTAAAGAGTTGGTAAAAACCACTCAATTGAGCATAAGATAAACCATAAAATAGTGGTTTATCAATAAACCATAAAATAGTGGTTTATCAACCTCCCCATACTTAAATATTAGCATGTCCTCATGCTAAGCTCAAGAGAAGCTATAAAGGAGTGAAGATGATTGATAGAGTATGCAATGCAACCTATCTATGTGAATGCAACTACATGCAAAATGATTCTACCTACTTGGTGAAAAAGTAAATAAATCTTTCAAGAACAAATATGAACTGGGTTTCACTAATTTAAATCACAAAATAAAGTACAAATGACTTGCAAGAAGAAAATAGCTCATGAAAGCAGGGAACAAGGAATCGAGCATCAAACCCTCACTGGAGGTGTATTGGTGGACGAAATTGTGATCACATCAATGTAGTATTCTTTGTTGTTGTATGGAATCATTATTATGGCACCTATGTGTGGACACAACTCCGTTCAACTAACCAGCAAGTGTACTGGGTCGTCCAAGTAATACCTTACGTGAGTAAGGGTCGATCCCACAGAGATTGTTGGTATGAAGCAAGCTATGGTCACCTTGTAAATCTCAGTTAAGTGGATTCATAGGGTCAAATGTAATTGGATTAGATAATTTAAAAGATAAATAAAATAAAAAGGGATAGAAATACTTATGTACATCAATAGTGGGAATTTCAGATAGGCGTGTGGAGATGCTAGAATCCTTTCGAATCTCTACTTTCTTATTGCTATCATCCAATCCTTCTTACTCCTTTCCATGGCAAGCTGTATGTAGGGCATCACCATCATCAATGGCTACTTTTAATCCTCTCGGAAAAATGGTCCTATGCGCTGTCACTGCACGGCTAATCGTCTGGAGGCATCACCCTTG
>NC_029773.3:39388725-39390873 GCF_000817695.3 Arachis duranensis | reverse complement strand
TGGGCGTTTAACGCCCAAAAGGGTAGAGTTTTGGGGTTAAACGCCAGAATGTGCACCATTCTGGGCGTTTAACGCTAGGATGGCACAAGAGGGAAGATTTTGTTTTCAATGCAAATTTTTTTCAAGTTTTCAAAATCTTTTCAAAATCAAATCTTTTTCAAATCATATCTTTTCAATCAAATCTTTTTCAAAATCAATTTCTCTCTATTTTTAAAAATGCTTGCTATCAATCAATGATTTGATTCAACATTTCAAGTATGTTGCCTTTTCTGTTGAGAAAGGTTTAATGTTTGAATCATATCTTTTCTTGATAGCCAAGTCATTAATTTTCAAAATCAAATCTTTTTAAAATGTTTTTCAAATCATATCTTCTCAATCACATCTTTTTAAAACCAATCATATCTTCTTAACCACATCTTTTTCAAAATAACTTTCAATCAAATCTTTTTGATTTCTAATTTCAAATTCTTTTTCAAAAATCACTTGATTTCTTTTCCACTTTTATTTTCGAAAATCAATTAGTTTTTTTAAAATGTTTTCAAAATCTTTTACTCAATTTTCGAAAATTACTTCCCTTCTTCTCTCATCCTTCTATCTATGGACTAACACTATTCCTTAATGCAAAATTCGAACTCCATCTTCTTTGATAAGTTTGAATTTTTTACTTCTGCCTTCTATTTTTCTTTTCCTCTGACACCTTAAGGAATCTCTATACTGTGACATAGAGGATTCCACACTTTCTTGTTCTCTTCTCTTTCTTATGAGCAGGAGCAAGGACAAAAGCATTCTTGTTGAGGCTGATCCTGAACCTGAAAGGACCTTGAAGAGAAAGCTAAGAGAAGCCAAAGCACAACTCTCTTTAGAGGACCTGACTGAATTCTTCAAAGAAGAAGAACCTATGGCAGCCGAAAACAACAACAATGCCAACAATGCAAGGAAGGTGCTAGGTGACTATACTGCACCTACTCCCGACTTCTATGGGAGAAGCATCTCTATCGCTGCCATTGGAGCAAACAACTTTGAGCTTAAGCCTCAATTAGTTTCTCTAATGCAACAGAATTGCAAGTTCCATGGACTTCCATTGGAAGATCCTTGATGACAAGTCATCATATACCCATTTTTCAAGCTAATTTCACTTGTTTAGCTAGCATTTATGCACTTTCTTGCATTCTAAGTAAGTGATTTAGAGTGAAAATGCATAACTTCTTTAAATCAAGCAACCACCATGAATTTAATGTTAATCATGAGGTTTAAGCTAATTTTAATTGCATTTTAATTGATTTATAAGCCTCTTGAAATTAGTGATACTTTGAGTGGTTGTTTGGTTTATTTTAGGTGAAGAAAACACAAGAAAAGGAAAGCGTGGCCAAAGAGGAGAGAAGCGTGCCGCAACTAATGAGGGAAGCAACCTTGCCCTCCACAAGGGCAGACTGCCCTCTAAGAGGGCAGCATTAAGTGACCAAGCCAAGGAAGGCAACTCTGCCCTGCCCACTCCAAGGGCAGAGCACAAAATGATGCCTTGGAACCAAGAGAAGCAAACTCTGCCCTGCCCTTGTGGAGAGCAGAATCGGGCTCCATGAGGAAGAAAATCAAGAAGAAAATATCAACTATGCATGTTACAAGGCTCGAGCAAGGGACCATGAGGAAGCCAAAGACTAAGGGTGACTAGCGTGCCAAAAAGCCAAGAGAAAAAGAAGCGTGTTTGCATCGGCCCAGGTTCGAACACGGGCGTGCAATATGGCAACCTTGCCCTGCCCTTGGCGCGGGCAGGGCAGCATTTGAATTGGCACGGTCTTGGCGCACCATTTCTCACTCTGGCGCACCAATTTCCTCGTCCTGGCAGCATCTGGCGCGCGCGTTCCCTCCCTGGCGCACCAACCCGTTCCTGCCCTGCCCTTGGCGCGGGTAGGGCAGCATTTTTCATTCCTGGCAGCACCATCCACACGCACTAACGCCCCCTGGCAGCACCATCCGCACGCACAACGCTCCCTGGCGCACCAAACTTTCCCGCCCTGCCCTTGGCGCGGGCAGGGCAGCCTCTGGCGCACCAACCTCGTGCCAGACTCGCACCAGGACGCGCCAGAATCACAACACGCCGCACCAACTCGCACATGGCCGCACCAAATCCATGCACCAAGCTTCATTTTT
>NC_029773.3:39387885-39388061 GCF_000817695.3 Arachis duranensis | reverse complement strand
CAAATTTCTCAATCCTTCAATCCCTGTGGGATCGACCTCACTCATGTGAGTTATTATTACTTGATGCGACCCGGTACACTTGCCTGTGAGTTTTGTGTTGGATCGTCTTCCACACATCAAGTTTTTGGCGCCGTTGCCGGGGATTGAAATAGATTGACAATGATTAAGTGAAGTGG
>NC_029773.3:39385392-39387351 GCF_000817695.3 Arachis duranensis | reverse complement strand
CACCTACAATCCATCTTGGAAGAACCACCCAAACCTTAGGTGGGGAGATAACCACAACCAAAACCAACAACCATGGTAGAGGAACTCAGCTCAAAACACTCCAAGAAACAACCAAAATCACAACCAGCAGCCAACTAACCAAAATCTTTACAGAAAACCCCAAAACAATTACCCCAACTCCAACCATTATCCATCCAATAACCAACCAACTAACCAAAACACTTACCATCATCCATCAACACCCCAAAACCAACCAACCTCACAAGACGCTCAGAGAATTACTAATCTGGAGATGCTTATGGAAAAGATGATGAAGAACCAAGAAATGACAACAAAGAACCAAGAAGCATCCATGAAGAGCCTAGAGAGGCAAATTGGGCAAATCTCCAAGCAGATTTCTATTGAGAGACCTTCAAGCTCACTACCAAGGGACACCATTCCTAATCCAAAAGAAGAATGCAAAGCTGTACAACTAAGGAGTGAAAAGACATTGGTAGATAGTAACAAAGGGGCAACCAAGAAGCTCATGGAGAATGACAAAGAACCAACAGAGAAAGATGGAGTTAACAACAAGGACATAACAAGTAAGAATGTCCCAAAAGCACTCATAGAAGAGAACAACCAACCACAGAATTTAAAGAAGGGAAATCAGATCATGGAAGAACCAAGTCCAAGACAGCAGCAAGTGGAGAAGAGTCTTATACCTCTACTACCTTATCCACAGAGATTCCACAAAGAAGCAAAGGATCAACATTTCCACAAATTTCTTGAGACTTTCAAAAAGCTAGAGATCAACATACCCTTGGCTGAGGCATTGGAGCAAATGCCTCTGTATGCCAAGTTCTTAAAAGAGCTCATCAACAAGAAAAGGGATTGGAATGAGAAGGAAACAGTGATGCTCAATGAGGAATGTAGTGCACTCATTAAAAAAGGACTCCCTCCCAAGCTTGAGGACCCTGGAGGTTTCTTCTTACCATGCACTATTGGGAACCTGCTCATTAACAAAGGGATGTGCGATCTAGGAGCAAGCATAAATCTAATCCCATATTCTCTAGTGAAAAAGCTTGGCATAGAGGAGATGAAACCAACAGAAATGACTTTGGAATTGGTGGATCAATCAATAGTCTATCCTAAGGGGCTGATTGAGAACCTCTTAGTTAAGGTTGGCAAGTTCATCTATCCGGCAGACTTTGTGATCCTGGATTCTCCAGAAAATGGAAATGACTCCATAATACTTGGTCGACCATTTTTGGCCACTGCTAGAGCCATTGTGGACATAGAGCAAGGAGAGTTAACCCTCAGGATGCATGAGGAGAGCATCATCCTGAAAGTCTTTCCAGAATTACAAATGGATGAAGAAACAAGCAGAATGAGTGATGACCTTCTTTCAGAGCAATCCACTGAAAAGGAAGTGGAACAGATAAACAAACAGATATAAGAAGAAAAGGGGATTCACAAGGAAGCAGGGGTGATCAGCAAGAAGGAAGGCATCACAACTCAAGTAACTACCAAGAAAGGAAGATCAACAAGCAAGAAAAAGGTGAAGAATAAGAAAAAGGCTCACAAAGGGTGGAAGAACAAGAAAATCCCAACTGAAGGATTCTCTAAGGGTGATAAGATGCAATTAATATACCAACAGCAGGGAGCAGAAGATTATTACACTGTCAACCAAATTCTCTCTCTTGAGCATATGGAAATTGAGCATCAAAGCACTCAGAGAAAGCTGACAGTGAGAGGTGACAAGCTGAGACATCATCAATATCAACCACCTTAAAGGGAGGTTAATGTCAAGCTAATGACAATAAAAGAGCGCTTCATGGGAGGCAACCCATGGTTTAAGAATTCTGTCTTCTCTTTTATTTAATAAGCTATGATTCCTCTAAATATGGTTTTGAATTTTCATGCCTGGTAAATGCATATGTCATTTTGAAGCACATGGCAAACTTCTAAGTTTGGTGT
>NC_029773.3:39378121-39378847 GCF_000817695.3 Arachis duranensis | reverse complement strand
GCTCAAAATGAGACCATAGAGGTTCCATTGGACTTACTTCTGCCATTTATGAGCTCTGCTGAGTATTCTTCCTCTGAAGAGGATGAGTATGTCACTGAAGAGCAAGTTGCTAAATACCTTGGAGCAATCATGAAGCTAAATGACAAGTTATTTGGTAATGAGATTTGGGAGGATGAATCCCCTTTGCTCACCAGAGAACTGGATGACTTGTCTAGGCAGAAACTGCCTCAAAAGAGGCAGGATCCTGGGAAGTTTTCTATACCTTGTACCATAGGCACCATGACCTTCAAGAAGGCCTTGTGTGACTTAGGGTCAAGTGTAAACCTCATGCCTCTCTCTGTAATGGAGAAGCTAGGGATCTTTGAGGTGCAAGCTGCAAAAATCTCACTAGAGATGGCAGACAACTCAAGAAAACAGGCTTATGGACTTGTAGAGGATGTTCTGGTAAAAGTTAAAGATTATTACATCCCTGCTGATTTCATAGTCCTAGAGACTGGGAAGTGCATGGATGAATCCATCATCCTTGGCAGACCCTTCCTAGCCACAGCAAAGGCTGTGATTGATGTTGATAGAGGAGAATTGATCATTCAAGTGAATGAAGAATCCTTGGTGTTTAAGGCTCAAGGATATCCCTCTATCATCATTGAGAGGAAGCATGAAGAGCTTCTCTCAAAACAGAGCCAAATAGAGCCCCCACAGTCAAACTCTAAGTTTGGTGTTAGGAGG
>NC_029773.3:39377655-39377887 GCF_000817695.3 Arachis duranensis | reverse complement strand
TATTATTTTATGTTTTTTGTAGGTTGATGATCATGAGAAGTCACAAAATCAATGAAAAAAGCAAAAATAGAATGAAAAACAGAAAGAAAACAGCACACTCTGGAGGAAGAACCTGCTGGCGTTTAAACGCCAGTGAGGCTAGCAGTTGGGCGTTTAACGCCCAGTCTGGCACCATTCTGGGCGTTTAACGCCAGAAAGGGGCACCAGACTGGCGTTAAACGCCAGAAAAAGG
>NC_029773.3:39376474-39377633 GCF_000817695.3 Arachis duranensis | reverse complement strand
ACTGGCGTTAAACGCCAGAAAAGGGCAAGCACTTGGCGTTAAACGCCAGAAAAGGGCACCAGCCCGGCGTTTAACGCCAGAATTGGCTAAAAACGCATTTTTGCTTGCCATTTGGTGCAGGGATGACTTTTCCTTGACACCTCAGGATCTGTGGACCCCACAGGATCCCCACCTACTCCACCACTCTCTCTCTTCTTCTTCACCCATTCACCAATCACCTTAACACCTCTTCCCCAAAAACCCTTCTATCAAATCCCATCTTTCTCTTCACCACTCACATCCATCCTTCATAAAACCTCACCAACCTCACCATTCAAATTTAAACCACTTTCCCTCCAAAACCCACCCATACATGACCGAACCATGAGCCCCCCACTCCTATATAAACCCTTCTTCACTCCTTCATTTTCACACAACCTAAACACTACTTCTCTCCCTTTTCGGCCGAACACAAAGCCATTCCCTTCTTCCTCATTTCTTCTTCTTCTACTCTCTTCTTTCTTCTTTTGCTCGAGGACGAGCAAACCTTTTAAGTTTGGTGTGGTAAAAGCATTGCTTTTTGTTTTTCCACAACCATTTATGGCATCCAAGGCCGGAGAAACCTCTAGAAAGAGGAAAGGGAAGGCAAAAGCTTCTATCTCCGAGTCATGGGAGATGGAGAGATTCATCTCAAGGGTGCATCAAGACCACTTCCATGAAGTTGTGGCCTTGAAGAAGGTGATCCCTGAGGTCCCTTTTTCAATCAAAAAGAGTGAATATCCGGAGATCCGACATGAGATCCGAAGAAGAGGTTGGGAAGTTCTTACCAACCCCATTCAACAAGTCGGAATCTTAATGGTTCAAGAGTTCTATGCCAATGCATGGATCACCAAGAACCAAGATCAAAGTGTGAACCCGGATCCAAAGAATTATCTTACTATGGTTCGGGGGAAATACTTGGATTTTAGTCCGGAAAATTTAATGTTGGCATTCAACTTGCCCATGATGCAAGGAGATGAACATCCTTACACTAGAAGGGTCAACTTTGATCAAAGGTTGGACCAAGTCCTCACAGTCATATGTGAAGTGGGCGCCCAATGGAAGAGAGATTCAAGAGGGAAGCCGGTTCAACTGAGAAGGCATAACCTCAAACCCGTGGCTAGAGGATGGTTGGAGTTTA
>NC_029773.3:39375136-39375752 GCF_000817695.3 Arachis duranensis | reverse complement strand
AGGACAATTCCATCACTAAGAAGAGGATGGAGCACACAAGAGACCCCACTCATCATGAGATCCCTGAGATACCTCAAGGGATGCACTTTCCTCCACAAAACTATTGGGAGCAACTAAACACCTCCGTAGGAGAATTGAGTTCCAACATGGGACAACTAAGGGTGGAGCATCAAGAACACTCCATCATCCTCCATGACATTAGAGAAGATCAAAGAATCATGAGAGAGGAGCAACAAAGACAAGGAAGAGACATTGAGGAGCTCAAGCACTCCATAGGATCTTCAAGGGGAAGAAAGAGCCGCCATCACTAAGGTGGACCCGTTCTTTAATTTCCTTGTTCTTTATTTTCCTGTTTTTCGAATTTTAGTGCTTATGTTTGTCTATGTTTATGTCTTGTGATCATTAGTGTCTTAGTGTCTATGCCTTGAAGTTATGAATGTCCTATGAATCCATCACCTTTCTTAAATGAAAAATGTGCTTAAATTGAAAAAGAAAAGAATTGCATGAATTTTGAATTTCATAACAGTTTAATTATTTTGATGTGGTGGCAATACTTTTGTTTTCTGAATGTATGCTTAAACAGTGCATATGTCTTTTGAATTTGTGGTTCATGAAT
>NC_029773.3:39369468-39373692 GCF_000817695.3 Arachis duranensis | reverse complement strand
CAGATGGATAGTCGTGCCGTGACAGGGTGCGTTGAACATTTCCACTGGGAGGATGAGAGGTAGCCACTGACAACGGTGAAACCCTTGCTTAAGCTTGCCATGGAAAGGAGTAGGAAGAATTGGATGAAGACAGTAGGAAAGCAGAGAGACGGAAGGGACAAGCATCTTCATACGCTTATCTGAAATTCCTACCAATGAATTACATAAGTATCTCTATCTTTATCTTTATATTTTATTCACATATCACCATACCCATTTGAGTTTGCCTGACTAAGATTTACAAGGTGACCATAGCTTGCTTCATACCAACAATCTCTGTGGGATCGACCCTTACTCGCGTAAGGTTTATTACTTGGACGACCCAGTACACTTGCTGGTTAGTTGTGCGAAGTTGTGTTTATACCATGATATTGAACACCAAGTTTTTGAATTCATTACCGGGGATTATTTGATTTGTGAAAAGTATTGATCACAATTTCGCATACCAACCTTCATGACACAAGCACATGGTTAGGGACAGCTTGATTTAGCCGCTTAGGCCTGGATTTAATTTCCTTGGGCCCTCCTATCCATTGATGCTCAAAGCCTTGGATCCTTTTTACCCTTGCCTTTTGGTTTTAAGGGCTATTGGCTTTTTCTGCTTGCTTTTTCTTTTTCTTTCTAATTTTTTTCTCTTTTTTTTTCTCGCAAGCTTTTCTTTTTCACTGCTTTTTCTTGCTTCAAGAATCAATTTCATGATTTTTCAGATCATCAATAACATTTCTCTTTGTTCATCATTCTTTCAAGAGCCAACAATTTTAACATTCATAAACAACAAGATAAAAAATATGCACTGTTCAAGCATTCATTCAGAAAACAAAAAGTATTGTCACCACATCAATATAATTAAACTAATTCAAGGATAAATTCGAAATTCATGTACTTCTTGTTCTTTTGAATTAAAACATATTTCATTTAAGAGAGGTGAAGGATTCATGGAATTATTCATAACTTTAAGACATAGTTACTAACTACTAATGATCATGAAGTAGAGACACAAAACATAGATAAACATACAATATAAAAACTGAAAAGCAGAAAGAAATAAGAACAAGGAATGAATCCACCTTAGTAAGGGTGGCGCCTTTTTGAAGGATCAATGGTGCTTTTTGAGCTCCTCTATGTCTTTTCCTTGCTTCTGTTGCATGATCCCTAGTGATTTTGGTGCTCCTATCCTTAGTTGCTCCCAATAGTTGTGTGGAGGACCATTTATCCCCTGAGGTATCTCAGAGATCTCTTGATTTGCAGTCAAATGTTCTACCACTGAGCTATAAACCCTTTACATGAGTCTTTCCATCTCCCATGACTCAGAGGTGGAAGCTTTTGTCTTCCCTTTTTTTCTTCTTCTTCTTCTTCTTTTTTTTTTTTTGAATATTGATGCATTCGCATATTTGCTAATTTAGCTAGTTAGTTTAGTTGGTTTTAGTTTAAGTTTCATTCATTTTCTCTAAATAAACAAGTATTATTATAAGTTTTATTCCCATGAATAGAAATACCAAGGACAATGTCAATTGTGGCCAATTTCATGCAAATGAGTCAAGAATTGCATAAATAAATAAATCTCATGAAGAATGATTCCATTGATTTCATGAATTGGTGAGACTTTGAAGCAAGTTTCTTGTTTATGATAGGTGGTGAAACAAGAAAGCATTGAAGCAAGAAGGAAGCAAGCAAGTGGCTAACAACTCTTTCTAGAATAGCAATGTGCACGTTGCCAACTTGGAGAAAGGGATGAGTGTTTGAGAGCAACGCCAAGCAGCCCCTGGAGAGTGAACAAAGAGGAGTTGCACGTTGCCAACTTGCACTTCAACTAGAGTGTTCATCAACAATGCCCAACAATGTAAGGCAGCCCTGGAGAAGCACATTTGGGCGTTGCCAACTTGGAGAAAGGGGTGAGTGTTTGATGGCAACGCAAGGCAGTCCTGGAGAGCACATTTGGGCGTTGCCAACTTGGAGAAAGAGTGAGTGCTTGATGGCAACGCAGGCAAGCAAGGAATTAGGCTAGGGAGGAGCTCGAGGGCGTTGTCAACGTGGGGATGAAGAAGCGTTATTCAAGGCAACGTTGAGCTAGAAGATTTCGCCCAGAGAAGAAGTTCGAGCACGTTACCAACGTGCTACTACATTTGAGTGTTCTTTGGCAACGCACACAAGCAAGCTTGGCCCAAGAGGAGGAGAAGCTGGCGTTGCCAACGCCAGGAAAATAGGCGTGTTCCTTAGCAAAGCAGCAAGTAACCTTGGGGAGCTAGTCCAGAGCCTCGAGCACGTTGCCAGCCTAGAGATGAGGGGCGTGTTTGAGGACAACGCAGGCAAACAACGCTGAATAGAAGACTTGGCCCAGGAAAGGGTGTGATGCACGTTGCCAACGCCAAGTTCTGAAGGCGTGTTCCTTGGCAACGTAGCAAGCAAAGCCTGATGCTAGGAGAATGAAGTTACCACGTTGCTAACTTGAAATTATAAGGGCGTGTGTGGCAACAACGCAGCAACCCTGGCAGCCTGACCTTGCTCTCTTCCATGGAGTATATCTTAAGTTGTAGACCTTCAAATGATTCACTCTCAACGGCATTGAAAAGTAGACATCCAGAGCTTTCCAACCATATATCATAG
The DNA here is from genome assembly GCF_000817695.3 of Arachis duranensis. Classification (NCBI taxonomy): domain Eukaryota; kingdom Viridiplantae; phylum Streptophyta; class Magnoliopsida; order Fabales; family Fabaceae; genus Arachis; species Arachis duranensis. The sequence continues at coordinate 39,371,049 of NC_029773.3, read as the reverse complement.
TATGGGGTTGACATTCGTTTAAAGCTTCAAAAGCGGGCTTCAATTAGAGCTTCAGAATCTAAAGGCGTTGGCAACTTGGAAATACAAAGGCGTTTTTGCCAAAAACGCCTGCGATTTTAGCAGCCTGACCATGTCCCCTTCAATGGAACATAACTTGAGCTACAGAGATTCAAATTGAGTGATTCCAGTTGCGTTGGAAAGCTGACATTCAGAGCTTTCCAACCATATATAATAGTCTATAGTGAAGCGTGAAATGGAAGATTGAATCAGAGTCATCTTTAGGTCCCAAAAACAAGAAAATGAGGTTGAAATTTGAGGAAGCTAGAAACTAGCCCTGGAGGGAGCACGAGCACGTTGCCAACGTGCTAACAAGGGGGCGTGTTTGGTGACAACGCCAGCCTCATGTCTCAGCCTTGGGAGGCTTGTCACGTTGCCAACTTGGGAGGAAAGGGGCGTTTTCAGCAACAACTTGGCAGCTTGACCTTACCTTCTTTGAGGAAGCATAACTTGAGCTAGAAAAATCCAATTGAGATGATTCCAAGTGCATTAGAAAGAAGACACTCTGAGCTTTCCAATGATGTATGATAGTCCATATTGAAGCAGAGAATTGATACTCAAATTCTGGGCAACATTAGGCATGAGAGAAGAGTCAAGAAGAAGAAAAGCAAGTTGTTGGCAATAACTTGGGCCAGCAACGCCCAAGTCTCAAAGCTCACTCCCAGGAAAACACCATGCACGTTGCCAACGTGCATTAAGCCTAGAGTTATTGACAATAACGCCCCTCAATGGGCCAGAATTGTTGCCAACTTGCTCTGCTTCCTCTATTCCTCAAAAAGGCCAGCAACTTCTTCAATTGAACCAGAAATTCAACAAAGAGAAAGCCCACATTGCTAGCCCAATTGAAGATCTTTGAAGGAGTTTTAGGACTAATATAAATAGAGAAGGAGTTTGTACTTTGAGGGGACTTTTTGACACTTAGATTTCTAGACTTTTAGCACTTACTAGCACTTTTACTTGGAGAACTCTCTAGCACTTCCGGAAGGATACCCGGAGAGCTATTTTGGTTCTTCTTGGAATTTTTCTTCTTCATTTTTTTAGTTTTTAAACATTTTCTTCTTCTTCTTCATTTTTCTTCACACTTAGTTTGCTTTTCATTTATGGCAATTGTTGTTGAAATTGGAGCTATGATTCACTAAACCCCACTTTCATTAGGGGGAAGAGCTCTGCTTGTTGGAATGAATTGGTGAACTCATCTTTTCCTCCTCAATTCTAGTGGTTGATCCAAAGAGGGAACTCTTGATCTTCAAAGATTCAACCACCATCGAGAGAGGGGTTAATCTATATGAATTATGTGGTGAACTTGAGAAATGAACCACATAGTTCAGTTTAGAGTTCATCCTTTCATAATCTCCTTAATCAATACACTTTGGTTGGTATGTGAGATGTAACCTCCCTAAGTTGAGATTCTGGAAATTGTGTGGCTTGGATTTGAAATTGAGCTTTATCTCTTCTCATGAACAATTAGATCACGAGAGTGGCAATTGGTTATGTTGAGAGAAATTGAATCACCAAGAGATTGGG
>NC_029773.3:39357896-39368429 GCF_000817695.3 Arachis duranensis | reverse complement strand
TCCACCTGACATGTTTAGTGATTGGGTCAAGCTCCAAAACTTCTATGAAGGCTTAAGCTTAGAAGCAAGGAAGGGACTAGACTACTCATCAGGAGGATCACTAAACATGATGAAAACTGCTGAGGAGGCTCAAGACCTCATTGAGATTGTGGCAAACAATCAGTATTATTACTCATCAGAGAGGCAACATAACCCGGCCCCAAAGAAAGGCATAATGGAGCTTGAAGGTGTTGACGCTATCTTGGCACAAAATAAGTTGATGCACCAACAAATTCAACAACAAATGGAAATGATAACAGAGAGAATGGATGGTTTGCAACTTGCATCAGTGAACACAACAAATCAATCATTACTTGAATGGAACCAAGGTGAAGGGACCACTGTTGAACAATCACAAGAACAAGTTCAGTACATGCAGAATACTTCAAATTCTCAGGATGAATTTCATGGTGATACATACAACCCATCTTGGAAAAATCATCCCAATCTAAAGTGGGGTGAGAACCATTGGCAAAAGAACAACAACCACAACCACACCCGTAACACAAATAACCACAATCACCATGCCAATAACACTAACCAATATAGAAAAACACAAAACACATATCAACCACCTCATATTAATTCACAAACTCACCAAAATAACCTTCTTGCACCAACATCCAACTCACAGAATTACTCACAAAATTACCACACTAATCCGCCCAACAACTTCCAACAACAATCAACCCCCATCATACCACCAATTGACCATCATGAGACCAGAATCTCAAATCTTGAAGCAACCTTGCAAGCACTTGCTCAAACCACTCAAGCCTTAGCTAAGGGACACAAGGAACATGAGGTCATCATGAAGAATATTGAGAGACAAGTCACCATGAAGAATATTGAGCGACAAGTGGGACAATTAGCCAAACAAGCTGAGCGACCAACCAATGTTCTCCCAAGTGATACAATACCCAACCCAAGAGAAGAATGTAAGGCTCTGCAGTTAAGGAGTGGCAAGGTAGTTGGTGAAAGTTTGAATAAAGAAGCAATAAAACCCAAAGAGCAAGACACAGTGGAAATACAAGTGGAAAGGCAGGATGAAGAAAAGACTTCAACATCTAACAAAGGCAAAGAGGCTGTCAAGCCACAAGGCAAACCACCCAGTCAAGGAAGCAACCATGATAGCAAGGAGAATGTGAATCTACAACAAGAAAACAAAAATGAAGGAGTAAAATCTTATGTACCCAAGCTTCCGTACCCAACTAGGATACATAAAGGAGCAAAGGACCAACAATTCCCAAGGTTCTTAGAAATCTTCAAGAAACTCGAAATCAACATCCCATTGGCAGAAGCTCTGGAACAGATGCCATTATATGCAAAGTTTCTTAAGGAATTGATCACCAAGAAGAGAAGTTGGCAAGAAAAAAAAACGGTGATTCTCACTCAAGAGTGCAGTGCCATCATTCAAAAAGGGCTACCCCTAAAACTCAAAGATCCTGGCAGCTTCCTCATACCCTGCACGATTGGGAGCATGGCCATTGACAAATCACTTTGTGACCTGGGAGCAAGCATTAACCTAATAAATCACTTTGTGACCTGGGAGCAAGCATTAACTTAATGCCCCTTACCATGATGAAGAAAATGATGATTGAAGAGCTTAAACCCACAAGGATGTCACTCCAACTTGCTGACAGATCCATCAAAATACCAAATGGAGTAGTTGAGAACCTCTTGGTGAAAGTGGGAAACTTTATATTCCCAGCTGATTTTGTAGTCCTAGATATGGATGAAGAGGGAAACAACTCAGTCATTCTTGGTATATCCTTTTTGGCTACAGCTAGAACAATCATTGATGTGGAAAAGGGAGAAATGATTTTCAGAGTGCATGATGAGCAAATGACCATAAATGTTTTCAAAGCAATGCAACACCCTGTTGAGAAAGAAAGTTGCATAAGGATTGATGTAGTGGATTCTTTGGTTGAAGAAGTACTTGACACAAATCATCAAGTGAAACAGGAGGAAGTCCAGAACATTAAAGGACAAGAAGAGAACAAATTAGAAGCATCAGAGGAACCAAGTGAAGCTACGAAAGAAGAGGCACCACAACAAGAGTTGAAACCACTACCCCCTCATCTTAAATATGCATTTCTTGGTGAAAAGGACAGCTTCCCAGTGATCATCAATTCTACATTGAGTGCAGAGGAAGAAGAAAAGCTCCTTGTAGTATTGAAAGCTCACAAAGAGGCGTTGGGATGGACCATTGATGACTTGAAAGGCATAAGCCCTGCCATATGCATGCACAAGATACTCTTGGAGGAGAATTCCAAACTAGTGGTACAACCTCAAAGAAGATTGAATTCCACAATGAAGGAGGTTGTTCAAAAGGAAGTCCTGAAGTTGTGTAAAGCTGGGATCATCTACCCTATATCTGACAGCCCATGGGTCAGTCCAGTGCAAGTAGTACCTAAGAAAGGGGGAATGACTGTCATTGTTAATGAGAAAAATGAGCTTATTCCAACACGAACGGTGACAGGGTGGAGGATGTGCATAGATTATAGGAGGCTGAATGAGTCCACACGAAAAGATCACTTTCCTCTCCCTTTCATTGACCAGATGCTTGAAAGGTTGGCTGGCCATGCTTATTACTGTTTTCTTGATGGATATTCTGGGTATAACCAGATAGTAGTTGACCCCATGGATCAAGAGAAGACCTCCTTTACTTGTCCCTTTGGAGTCTTTGCATACAGGAGAATGCCATTTGGACTGTTAGTTTTGAATTGGGAGAAGTGCCATTTCATGGTACCCGAAGGCATTGTTCTTGGTCACAAAATTTCAAGAAAGGGTATAGAAGTTGACAAAGCAAAAGTAGAAATTATAGAAAAACTTCCTTTGCCAACTAGTGTGAAAGCCGTTAGGAGTTTCTTGGGGCATGCTGGTTTCTATAGGAGATTCATCAAAGATTTTTCCAAAATAGCAAAGCCACTAAGCAATTTGCTGGTGGTAGACAATCCTTTTATCTTTGATGATGAATGTAAACATGCTTTTGAAACTCTAAAGGCTAAGCTCACCACAGCACCAATCATCACACCCCCAAGTTGGGGACTACCTTTTAAACTCATGTGTGATGCAAGTAACCTTGCAATTGGTGCTGTGTTGGGGCAGAAGAAGGAAAAGAAGCTTCATGTTATCTACTATGCAAGTAAAGTATTGAATGAAGCTCAAAAAACTACACCACAATAGAGAAAGAGCTACTAGCTGTGGTATATGCTTTTGATAAGTTTAGACAATATTTGATTGGATCTAAAGTCTTAGTGTATACTGACCATGCTGCCATCAAGTATCTTATGTCAAAACAGGACGCCAAACCAAGGCTAATTAGATGGGTGCTACTCCTACAAGAGTTTGACATTGAGATCAAAGATAGAAAGGGCAGTGAAAATCAAGTTGCTGATCACTTATCAAGGGCGCCTTCATGGGACCTTTTCCTCCATCCTACACATTCAAATACATTTTGGTAGCAGTAGAGTATGTCTCCAAATGGGTAGAAGCAATAGCCACCACCACATGTGATACCAACGGGGTCTTGCAATTCCTAAAGAAGAACATCTTCACTAGATTTGGAGTGCCCAAAGGACTTATAAGTGATGGGGGAAGCCACTTCTGCAACAAGCAACTAAACTCTTTACTCCACAAATATGGTGTTACTCACAAAGTGGCCACACCGTATCACCCACAAACCAATGGGCAAGCTGAACTTGCCAACAGAGAGCTAAAGAGGATCTTGGAGAAAACTGTGGGAGCAACAAGAAAGGATTGGGTTAGAAAGTTGGATGATGCACTTTGGGCATACAGGACAGCCTTCAAGACACCCATAGAAAAATCTCCATTTCAGTTGGTGTATGGAAAAGCATGCCACCTCCCTGTGGAGCTTGAACACAAGGCCTTTTGGGCCACCAAACTCTTGAATTTAGATGCTCAAGCAGCAGGAGAGAAGAGGTTGCTACAACTCAATGAATTGGAGGAGTTCAGATTGGAGGCATATGAAAATGCCAGAATATACAAAGAAAGAGTGAAAAAGTGGCATGACAAGAGGATCTCCCAAAGAACATTCGAACCAGGCCAAAGGGTGTTGTTATTCAACTCAAGATTGAAGATTTTCCCTGGGAAGCTGAGGTCTAGATGGACTGGTCCATACACCATCATCAAAGTATCACCTCATGGCTATGTAGAATTACTTGATAAAGCCTCAAATCAAACCTTCACAGCTAATGGACATAGGGTGAAGCATTATTTTGGTGGTCCCTGGAGCAAGGAAGAAAGTGTGCAAATGCTAACATGAGCAAGGAAGTTGCATTGTCAAGCTAAGGACAATAAACAAGCGCTTCATGGGAGGCAACCCATGCACAGGAGTTCTCTTTTATTTTTATGCTTTAGTAGTCAATAATAAGAGATTTCATTTTATACAAAAAAAAGAACCGAGAAAAAGAGATTGAAATAGCATACACTGTAGGTAAGATACTAAGTTTGGTGTGGCCATCTTTGGAGTTAACTCCATAGAACACTTAGTCACAAACTAAGTTTGGTGTCTTTACATACATAAATAATGCTAGAAAAAGTAGAGTAGGGAATCAATTCATAAATTTTAATTTTTGCTTAGTCAACTTTACATAGGAATATCATCATAAGTTGCTAGCTAGTAATGTCACTTTAAGAATCTCAAGATTTTGGAATTTTGTTGGAGGAAAGAAAGAAAGAAGTGATGGGGAATCTTGGAAAGGAAGTCACGGGTACTCAAGGAAGAGAAAGTCACATGAGTCTTGAACTTTGTGCATTGGAAAAAACAACTCAACATGCATTGGGCACAAGGAAGAATGCTCCCCATGCTATGACCGAAACCACTAAAACCATGCATCCCACCACGGAAATCACTAAAACCATGCCCCCCACCACAAACATCACTTTAAATACTTCAACCATATTCATCAAACCTCACTTTATCCTCACTCATCCTTACATCTCTCTATCACCCCATTTCATCAGCCAAATTCACACTCAACTTCCAACTCATTCGTGATTCACAAATGCTAGCTTTGGACCTAATCTTTACCCAACAAAACTCATGATGCACGACCTCTCTCAACATAACCGAAACACCCCCTTTCCTCTCACCATCATTTTCTAGCTTGTCTAATCTACCTTGTCATCATATATCTCTCTACACACCCTTCATAAACATTTTCTTTATGCTTGAGGACAAGCATTCAACTAAGTTTGGTGTGGGAGATTCAACCCTTGCAAGTGAATCTCAATGGCCTCATCATCAAGAGATAGGAGGGACAAGCAACCCATAGAAGATGAAGGACAAAACACCTTTGATCGAAGAAGATTCAAATCCAAACACAATGAGCGCATCTTTAGTTGGATGTCAAGCAAAGATGTTGTTCCAGAGTTACCTTTCAAGCTAAGGAAGGAGGAATACTCTGAGATACAAAAAATAATCAGGAAGAGGGGATGGGAGCTTCTCTGTAACCAACCTCAAGAAGTGAGCATGCTTCTCATCCATGAGTTCTACACTAATGTGATAAGAGAATTTGATGATGAAGAACCATACATGAGTTATGTAAGAGGGGTGACTGTTGATTTTAGTCCGGACGCTATCAACAGGGTGCTAAAGGTCAAACCAAAACGGTTCAAACAAGCTAGCTATGAAGAAAGGGTTGAAAATGACCCAAGATATATGGATGTGTTAAGTGACTTATGCAGAGTAGGCACGGATTGGGTGTTGGATTCACATGGACAACCACTCAAACTTCGGAGAGGTGATCTCATACCTCAAGCAAAAGGATGGCATGACATAGTGAGGAGATCATTACTCTCTACTTCAAATAATTCCGAAGGAACAGTGAATAGAGCAATAATGATCCACTGCATAATGAAAGGAGGGGAGATCAATATTGGAGAAATTATAGCCAAGAACATCATTGACATAGCTCAAAAGGGCAAACAGGATAGCTGGCTAGGATATCCTAGTACTATTCTGCGCTTATGTGAAGAAGATAGAGTACCTCTGGAAGAATTTGAAGAAACTGATGTGGTCTCTATTGGAAAACCTCTCACCCGAGAAAGGTTGGAATTTGTCACCACAACCCAATTGGAAAGACAACCTTTAGCAAGAAGAAAGAAAAGGAAAGAAGCAAGACAAGAGGAGGAGCCTCAAGAAATGGAAGAACCCCATACCTTAAACATGAATCAACTCCAAGCCGCTTTGGAAGGAATCTCTGGGCAATATTCACAAATTCAAAGAAGCCAAGAGGAACAAGCTCAATGTTCAGGGAAGCCAGGCATAAGGACAGACTTGACTATGATATATGCACCCAAGAAAAGCTCAGTTACCTTTGTGGAGCACCCCCATTACTCAACCCACAAATTAAAAGTTTTAATGAAGCTCGCAAGATATTTGAAGAGCAGGAACTTGCAAGGGTGAGATTTAATGCTCAGAGGCTAAAGGAAACAATGATAAGCTCAGGAGTATGGCAAAGAGAAGAGGGGGATTCAACAACAAAACAACAAGGAGAGCTGAGAAAGAAAAAGAAAGAAGATCCAAAGGGCAAAGGAAAGCAAGGAGAATCGAGCAAAGAAAAAGGGACATGAAGACTAAAGGTGGTGAAGTTCCTTCGTTTTTCTTTATGCTTTATTCAATAAAGAAGATGTATGTCTGAAATATGGTATACCTTCCACGTCACTTTCTTGTATGCATTTTCTTTTATGTTTCCCATTCCATGCATCACTACTCACAGGTTTGGAATGGCTGCTTGTCTTAAGTACTTTTACTTGTCAATGGAATAAAAGATGTAGTTTGAGCAAGAACAGAGAGAAATCTAGCTTAAAAAGAATCATGTTGTCCCATAGAAAAGTGCCAGTATATATACATTTATTGTGAAAGAATCAAGGCTCAAGAAATTTAAAAGAATGCTTGCTTATACAAGACTAGTCGGTTAAGGGTTACAAGACTTTAGAAGTAAAAGCACAAATAACCTTGACAACAAAGAAAACAAAGAACAAAGAATGAAAGGCTAGGCATCAATGACAAAATTTGGATATGTGTCTGTGGTGATTGGTGTTAAGAGACATACTTGGGCTAGTAAATCCGAGGGGTGCTTCATCACCCGATAACTTGAGTTAACTAACTCGGGATTATCGATTGAAAACTCACAATCAAGAGTAGCTCTATAACAGAACATTTAGCAACTCAAAGAGGTGCTGGACACCACTATCCAAATAAAATTTCAATGTTATATGCCTGTGATTGAATGTGTTAAGGAGAGAGACTTGAGTTAGTAAATCTTTAAGAGTGTCTCAACACTTAACAACTTGAACCAACTGGTTTGGGATTGTTGATTGAAAGCTTATGCTAAAGAGCCGCCTTAAGACAAGATTTCGAGCTCAATTGAAATAAGAAGAAATATACAAAAAAAAAGAAGCAAAGAAAAGAATGATTCAAGGATCATGTGCTACGGTATAGAAAAAGAAGTCTAGTGAAGTTAACCAATCTAGTATTGAAGCAAGCATTTTAATTGAAAAAGGTGATTAGCCCTGTTCATTTACAATAAATTAATGACCACACAAATGAGGATGACATGTTCAATGAAAAAATTCCTCTCTGGTAAAACATTCAAGTCTTGCATCTTAGATTCTTGTGACAAAGTCTTTTATCTTTTGCTTGAGGACAAGCAACACTTTAAGTTTGGTGTTGTGATGCATTCGCATATTTGCTAATTTAGCTAGTTAGTTTAGTTGGTTTTAGTTTAAGTTTCATTCATTTTCTCTAAATAAACAAGTATTATTATAAGTTTTATTCCCATGAATAGAAATACCAAGGACAATGTCAATTGTGGCCAATTTCATGCAAATGAGTCAAGAATTGCATAAATAAATAAATCTCATAAAGAATGATTCCATTGATTGCATGAATTGGTGAGACTTTGAAGCAAGTTTCCTTGTTTATGATAGGTGGTGAAACAAGAAAGCATTGAAGCAAGAAGGAAGCAAGCAAGTGGCTAACAACTCTACTAGAATAGCAATGTGCACGTTGCCAACTTGGAGAAAGGGGTGAGTGTTTGAGAGCAACGCCAAGCAGCCCCTGGAGAGTGAACAAAGAGGAGTTGCACGTTGCCAACTTGCACTTCAACTAGAGTGTTCATCAACAACGCCCAACAATGTAAGGCAGCCCTGGAGAAGCACATTTGGGCGTTGCCAACTTGGAGAAAGAGTGAGTGCTTGATGGCAACGCAGGCAAGCAAGGAATTAGGCCAGGGAGGAGCTCGAGGGCGTTGTCAACGTGGGGATGAAGAAGCGTTATTCAAGGCAACGTTGAGCTAGAAGATTTCGCTCAGAGAAGAAGTTCGAGCACGTTACCAACGTGCTACTACATTTGAGTGTTCTTTGGCAACGCACACAAGCAAGCTTGGCCCAAGAGGAGGAGAAGCTGGCGTTGCCAACGCCAGGAAAATAGGCGTGTTCCTTAGCAACGCAGCAAGCAACCTTGGGGAGCTAGTCCAAAGCCTCGAGCACGTTGCCAGCCTAGAGATGAGGGGCGTGTTTGAGGACAACGCAGGCAAACAACGCTGAATAGAAGACTTGGCCCAGGAAAGGGTGTGATGCACGTTGCCAACGCCAAGTTCTGAAGGTGTGTTCCTTGGCAACGTAGCAAGCAAAGCCTGATGCTAGGAGAATAAAGTTACCACGTTGCTAACTTGAAATTATAAGGGCGTGTGTGGCAACAACGCAGCAACCCTGGCAGCCTGACCTTGCTCTCTTCCATGGAGTATATCTTGAGTTGTAGACCTTCAAATGATGCACTCTCAACGACATTGAAAAGTAGACATCCAGAGCTTTCCAACCATATATCATAGTATGGGGTTGACATTCGTTTAAAGCTTCAAAAGCGGGCTTCAATTAGAGCTTCAGAATCTGAAGGCGTTGGCAACTTGGAAATACAAAGGCGTTTTTGCCAAAAACGCCTGCGATTTTAGCAGCCTGACCATGTCCCCTTCAATGGAGCATAACTTGAGCTACAGAGATCCAAATTGAGTGATTCTAGTTGCGTTGGAAAGCTGACATTCAGAGCTTTCCAACCATATATAATAGTCTATAGTGAAGCATGAAATGGAAGCTTGAATCAGAGTCATCTTTAGGTCCCAAAAACAAGAAAATGAGGTTGAAATTTGAGGAAGCTAGAAACTAGCCCTGGAGGGAAAACGAGCACGTTGCCAACGTGCTAACAAGGGGGCGTGTTTGGTGACAACGCCAGCCTCATGTCTCAGCCTTGGGAGGCTTGGCACGTTGCCAACTTGGGAGAATGGGTGCGTTTTTGGCAACAACTTGGCAGCTTGACCTTACCTTCTTTGAGGAAGCATAACTTGAGCTAGAAAATTCCAATTGAGATGATTCCAAGTGCATTAGAAAGAAGACACTCTGAGCTTTCCAATGATGTATGATAGTCCATATTGAAGCAGAGGATTGATACTCAAGTTCTGGGCAACATTAGGCATGAGAGAAGAGTCAAGAAGAAGAAAAGCAAGTTGTTGGCAATAACTTGGGCCAGCAACGCCCAAGTCTCAAAGCTCACTCCCAGGAAAACACCATGCACGTTGCCAACGTGCATTAAGCCTAGAGTTATTGACAATAATGCCCCTCAATGGGCCAGAATTGTTGCCAACTTGCTCTGCTTCCTCTGTTCCTCACAAAGGCCAGCAACTTCTTCAATTGAACCAGAAATTCAACAAGGAGAAAGCCCACATTGCTAGCCCAATTGAAGATCTTTGAAGGAGTTTTAGGACTAATATAAATAGAGAAGGAGTTTGTACTTTCACTGGGGATCCTGGAGGAACTTTTTCTAGTCTTTTAGGGACTTTGACACTTAGAATTTTAGACTTTTAGCACTTACTAGCACTTTTACTTGGAGAACTCTCTAGCACTTCCGGAAGGATACCCGGAGAGCTATTTTGGTTCTTCTTGGAATTTTTCTTCTTCATTTTTTTAGTTTTTAAACATTTTCTTCTTCTTCATTTTTCTTCACACTTAGTTTACTTTTCATTTATGGCAATTGTTGTTGAAATTGGAGCTATGATTCACTAAACCCCACTTTCATTAGGGGGAGGAGCTCTGCTTGTTTGAATGCATTGATAAATCATCTTCTCCTTCTCAATTCAAGTGGTTAATCCAAGAGGAAATTCTTGTTCTTCAAAGATTCAACCACCATCAAGAGAGGGGTTAATCTATATGAATTATGTGGTGAACTTGAGAAATGAACCACATAGTTCAGTTTAGAGTTCATCCTTTCATAATCTCCTTAATCAATACACTTTGGTTGGTATGTGAGATGTAACCTCCCTAAGTTGAGATTCTGGAAATTGTGTGGCTTGGATTTGAAATTGAGCTTTATCTCTTCTCATGAACAATTAGATCACGAGAGTGGCAATTGGTTATGTTGAGAGAAATTGAATCACCAAGAGATTGGGATTCAATTACCCACTTGCCATGGAT
>NC_029773.3:39354132-39357736 GCF_000817695.3 Arachis duranensis | reverse complement strand
TCTTAATCTACCAATCTCCGTGGGATCGACCTCACTCTTAGTGAGTTCTATTACTTGATACGACCCGACATACTTGCCGGTTATACGTGAAATCTCATTTTTACGTATCAAATATCTCTGGCCTTAGGTGCCATTAATGGTTATGGAAAAGCAAAAAGCTATGCTTTTACCACACCAAACTTAGAAAATTGCTCACCCTCGAGCAAGAGAAGAAAGAAAAGATGAAGAATAAGAAGAAGATATGGAGGAGATGGAGGGATGTGTGTAAGAGTCTTTCCATCTCCCATGACTCAGAGGTGGAAGCTTTTGTCTTCCCTTTTCTCTCTCTCTTTTTTTTTGTGAGTGGTGAATGGAAAACAGAAGGGATGACCATGAATGAATGGAGAGAGAGGGCGAGGTAGGTGGGGATCCTGTGAGGTCCACAGATCCTGAGGTGATCCTGTGGGGTCCACAGATCCTGAGGTGTCAAGGATATACATCCCTGCACCAAAATAGGCATGTAAAATGCCTTTGCACACCATTCTGGCGTTTAAACGCCGAGATAATGCACGTTCTGGGCGTTCAACGCCCATGTGAAGCATGTTCTGGGCGTTGAACGCCAGTTTCATGCTTGTTACTGGCGTTCAGCGCCAGTTTTTCCTCAAGGCACATTCCTGGCGTTCAAACGCCAGAATGTTCCTTGTTTCTGGCGTTCAGTGCCAGATTCATGCTCTGTTCTGGCGTTGAACGCCAGCCAGATGCTCCTTACTGGCGTTGAACGCCAGTCTGTCCTCCCTCCAGGGTGTGATTTTTCTTCTGCTGTTTTTGATTCTGTTTTAAATTTTTATGATTTTTTCGTGACTCCTCATGATCATGTACCTAATAAAACACAAAATAATAATAAAATAAAAATTAGATAATAAAATAGGGTTGCCTCCCAACAAGCGCTTCTTTAATGTCAATAGCTTGACAGTGGGCTCCCATGGAGCCTCACAGGTGATCAGGTCAATGTTATGGATTCCCAACACCAAACTTAGAGTTTGAATGTGGGGTTTTCTCAATACCAAACTTAGAGTTTGGTTGTGGCCTCCCAACACCAAACTTAGAGTTTGACTGTGGGGGCTCTTCTTGACTCTGAACTGAGAGAAGCTCTTCATGCTTACTAATTATGAAATCAGCAGGGATGTAAAGGCCTTCAACCTTTACTAGCACGTCCTCTACTATTTCATAAGCTTGTCTCAATGACTTGTCTGTCAATTGTAATGAGAACAAGGCAGGTTGTACCTCAATGATCCCCAGCTTCTCCATTACAGAGAGTGGCATAAGATTTATCCCTGACCCCAGGTCACACAGAGCTTTTGTAAAGGTCATGGTGCCTATGGTCAAGGTATCAAGAACTTGCCAGGATCTTGTTTCTTTTGAGGTAGAGTTTGCTGAATCCAGGTATCTAGTTCATTAATGAGCAAGGGAGGTTCACTTTTCCAAGTCTCATTACCAAACAACTTGGCATTCAGTTTCATGATAGCTCCTAAATATTGAGCAACTTGCTCTCCAGTTACATCTTCATCCTCTTCTGAGGAAGAATAGTCTTCAGAGCTCATGAATGGCAGAAGGAGATTTAATGGAATCTCTATGGTCTCTATATGAGCCTCAGATTCCCTTGGATCCTTAATAGAAAACTCCTTCTTGCTTGAGGGACGTCCCAGGAGGTATTCCTCACTAGGATTTTCGTCCTCCTCCTCCCTTGTGCATTCGGCCATATTGATTAGGTCAATGGCCTTGCACTCTCCTTTTGGATTCTCTTCTGTATTGCTTGGGAGAATACTGGGAGGAGTTTCAATGATTTTCTTACTCAGCTGGCCCACTTGTGCCTCCAAATTTCTGATGGAGGATCTTGTTTCACTCATGAAACTGAAAGTGGCTTTTGACAGATCAGAGACTAGATTGGCTAAATTGGAAGTGTTTTGTTTAGAACTCTCTGTCTGTTGCTGAGAAGATGATGGAAAAGGCTTGCTATTGCTCAGCCCATTGCGTCCACCATTGTTAAAGCCTTGTTGAAGCTTTTGTTGATCCTTCCATGAGAAATTGGGATGATTTCTCCATGAGGAATTATAGGTGTTTCCATAAGGTTCACCCATGTAATTAACCTCTGCCATGGCAGGGTTCTCAGGATCATAAGCTTCTTCAAAAGCTGCCTCTTTAGTACTGTTGGATGCATGTTGCCATCCATTCAGATTTGGAGAGATCATGTTGACCTGTTGAGTCAACACTTTGTTCTGAGCCAATATGGCATTCAGAGCATCAATTTCAAGAACTCCTTTCTTCTGAGGTATCCCATTATTCACGGAATTCCTCTCAGAAGTGTACATGAATTGGTTGTTTGCAACCATGTCAATGAGTTCTTGAGCCTCTTCAGGCATTTTCTTTAGGTGAATAGATCCACCTGCAGAATGGTCCAATGACATTTTCGAAAATTCAAATAGACCATAATAGAATATATCTAATATTGTCTATTTTGAAAACATGTCAGATGGACATCTTTTTGTCAGCTGCTTGTATCTTTCCCAAGCTTTATAGAGGGATTCATCATCTTTCTGTTTGAAGGTTTGAGCATCCACTCTCAGCTTGCTCAGCTTTTGAGGAGGAAAGAATTTATCCAAGAAAGCCGTGACCAGCTTATCCCAGGAGTCCAGGCTATCCTTAGGTTGTGAATCCAACCATATTCTAGCTCTGTCTCTTACAGCAAAGGGGAAAAGCATGAGTTTGTAGACTTCAGGATCAACTACATTCGTCTTTACAGTCTAACATATCTACAAGAACTCAGTTAAAAACTGATAAGGATCTTCAGATGGAAGTCCATAAAACTTGCAGTTTTGTTGCATTAAGGCAACTAGCTGAGGTTTCAGCTCAAAGTTGTTGGCTCCAATGGCAGGAATGGAGATGCTTCTTCCATCAATTTTGGATGTTGGCTTTGTGAAGTCACCAAGCATTCTCCTTGCATTATTATTATTTTCGGCTGCCATCTCCTTCTCTTGTTCGAAAATTTCTAAAAGGTTGTTTCTGGATTGTTGTAATTTAGTTTCTCTTAGTTTTCTTTTCAGAGTCCTTTCAGGTTCAGGATCAATTTCAACAAGAGTGCCTTTTTCCCTATTCCTGCTCATATGAAAGAGAAGAAAACAAGAAAAGAAGAGGAATCCTCTATGTCACAGTATAGAGATTCCTTTGTGTTAGTAGAAGAAGAAATGAGAGAAGAGTAAAGAAGAATGGGTTCGGATTTTTAGATGAAGAGAGGTGAAGAGAAGTGTTAGTAAATAAATAATTAAATAGAATAAGAAAAGGGAGAATTCGAAAATTAATTTTTGAAAAAGGGTTAATGATTTTCAAAATTTGAAGATAAGATATAATTAAAATTAAAAATTAAAACAATTAATTAATTAAAAAGAATTTTTGAAAAAGGGATGAGATATTTTCGAAAATTAGAGAAGGGAAAGTAGTTAGGTGGTTTTGAAAAAGATAAGAAACAAACAAAAAGTTAATTAGTTAGTTGAAAAAGATATTAAAATCAAATTTGAAAAGATAAGAAGATAAGAAGTTAGATAAGATATTTTGAAATCAAATTTTGAAA
>NC_029773.3:39352722-39354066 GCF_000817695.3 Arachis duranensis | reverse complement strand
TTTGACTTGACTTGTAAGAAACAACTAATTTTTAAAATTTTTTTGACCAAGTCAACCCAAAATTTCGAAAATTAGGAGATAAAAAAGGAAAAGATATTTATTTTTGATTTTTGAATTTTTGATGATGAGAGAGAAAAACATAAAAATGACCCAAAACATGAAAATTTTGGATCAAAACACAAGATGCATGCAAGAACACTATGAATGTCAAGATGAACACCAAGAACACTTTGAAGATCATGATGAACATCAAGAACATAATTTTGAAAAATTTTTTTGATGCAAAGAAAACATGCAAGACACCAAACTTAGAAATCTTTAATGCATGGACTCAAACAAACGAAAAATGCATATGAAAAACAACGAACAACACAAAACAAGAAAACATCAAGATCAAACAAGAAGACTTGTCAAGAACAACTTGAAGATCATGAAGAACACCATGAATTCATTTCAAAAAATGCAAGAAAAAATTTTTTTAAAGCATGCAATTGACACCAAACTTAAAAATTGACTCAAGACTCAAACAAGAAACACAAAATATTTTTGATTTTTATGATTTTTTTGGATTTTTATTAATTTTTTTCAAAAATATTTTTGGAAAAACGAAAAAGAAAAGAAAAATTTTGAAGAAGATTTTTGAAAATTTTTGAAAAGAAAATTACCTAATCTGAGCAACAAGATGAACCGTCAGTTGTCCATACTCGAACAATCCCCAACAACGGCGCCAAAAACTTGGTGGACGAAATTGTGATCACATCAATGTAGTATTCTTTGTTGTTGTATGGAATCATTATTATGGCACCTATGTGTGGACACAACTCCGTTCAACTAACCAGCAAGTGTACTGGATCGTCCAAGTAATACCTTACGTGAGTAAGGGTCGATCCCACAGAGATTGTTGGTATGAAGCAAGCTATGGTCACCTTGTAAATCTCAGTTAAGTGGATTCATAGGGTCAAATGTAATTGGATTAGATAATTTAAAAGATAAATAAAATAAAAAGGGATAGAAATACTTATGTAAATCAATAGTGGGAATTTCAGATAGGCGTATGGAGATGCTGTGCTCCTCTCGTATCTCTACTTTTTTATTACATTCATCCAATCCTTCTTACTCCTTTCCATGGCAAGCTGTATGTAGGGCATCACAGTTGTCAATGACTACATCCCATCCTCTCAGTGAAAAAGGTTCAAATGCTCTGTCACGGCACGACTAATCATCTGTCGGTTCTCCATCATGTTGGAATAGAATCCCTTGATTCTTTTGCATTTGTCATCACGCCCAAGCCTTCAGGAGTTTGAAGCTCGTCACAGTCATTCAATACCGGAATCCTACTCGGAA
>NC_029773.3:39351783-39352085 GCF_000817695.3 Arachis duranensis | reverse complement strand
GTTGGAATAGAATCCATTGATTCTTTTGCGTTTGTCACTAACGCCCAGCCTTCAGGAGTTTGAAGCTCGTCACAGACATTCAATACCGGAATCCTACTCGGAATACCACAGACAAGGTTAGACTTTTCGGATTCCCGGGATCCTACTCGGAATACCACAGACAAGGTTAGACTTTTCGGATCCCCATGAATGCCGCCATCTATCTAGCTTATACCACGAAAATTCTGTTGGGGAATCTAAGAGATATGCGCCCGGCCTAAGGTAGAACGGAAGTGGTTGTCAGTCACGTGCGTTCATAGGTG
>NC_029773.3:39346008-39351466 GCF_000817695.3 Arachis duranensis | reverse complement strand
TTTCTGGCGTTTAACTCCAGACAGCAGCTTGTACTTGGCGTTCAACGCCAAGTTACTTGGCGTTCAGCAGCATGTACATGACGTGTTTTTATTATATATTGCTGGAAAGCTCTGGATGTCTACTTTCCAAAGCCGTTGAGAGCGCGCCATTTGGAGTTCTGTAACTCTAGAAAATCCATTTCGAGTGCAGGGAGGTCAGATTCCAACAGCATCAGCAGTCCTTTGTCAGCCTCCTTCTCAGAGTTTTGCTCAAGTCCCTCAATTTCAGCCAGAAATTACCTGAAATTACAAAAAAACACACAAACTCATAGTAAATTCCAGAAATGTGAATTTAACATAAAAACTAATGAAAACATCCCTAAAAGTAGCTTGAACTTACTAAAAACTACCTAAAAACAATGCCAAAAAGCGTATAAATTATCCGCTCATCATGTATACATTCTAATCACTCAAGTGTTTGAGGTTCGATTCTCTCAATTCTCTACTAACCTTGCTTTCTAAGGCTTGCTCTTCATCTAACAATCAACAAAAATTAATACACAGATACACATATCAAGAGGTCTTTTAAGGGTTGTAATGGGGTTAGGGTCAAGGTAGGATTGTATTTGGTCAAGTGGACTAAAATCTGAATCCTTAATTAACTTTAACTTTTCCCACCTAACTTGAGACAATCCATGTAATCATAATATAAAATCAATGACTACCCATTAACTGCGTTTACTACATATTTATGCATTCCAAGTTTTGAGTATAGTACATACGCATTGCTATCGCTATTTACTTTGGGGCATTTTGTCCCGTTTTTATTTTTCTGCTCTTTTTCTTTTCTTTTTCTCTTTTTTTCTTTTTTCAAATTTTTTTTCAATGCATATCATTAAGGTATTGAATGCATAAACATGTTCTCAACATTTTTCACATTTTCACAGAAAGTCTAACATACTCAATTCCCAAACCAAACATTTCCAAACCCACTTTTTCCACACTTAATTCATGAGCACTTTCACTAGTCTAACCTAATAAAGAATTCAAATTAAGGACATTATTGTTTTCCGCTTAGAGTTAGTGATGAGCTAAAGTAAAGAACAAAGGTGTAAAATAGGCTCAACATTGGTTTGCAAAGGATAATGAAAGGGTAAGGCCATATGGGTATGTAAGCTCAGTGAAATAAGGCCTCAATCATATAAGTGTATGCATACATTAAACAATGGAAATATAGAATCAAGCAAGATAAGGATCACAATTTTAGAGAGAATAACACACACCAAAAATAAAATATTGGTTGATAAAATGCAACCAATCAAATAGGCTCAAAATCTCACTGGTTTTGTGTGTTTGAGCTCTAAACCATGTTCCAAAATAATATTTCTTCATACAATTTTTTCAAAAAAATTTATTCAAATTAGTGAAATACTATAAAAGGTTTCTTGAAAAAGAAAATATTACTTCAACCAAGTGGTAAAATATGCACAAAATCAAACAAACATGCAAATGCAACAATGAACAAATAAAGAAAATAAGACATTGGTGCTGAGAAGAATAACTAACCCATGGGGATCGGTATCGACCTCCCCACACTTAAAGATTGCACTGTCCTCGGTGCATGCTAAGATGTGCAGGTGGACGGGTTGCTTCAACTGATGCTTTTCTCCAAAGATTGAGCAGATGAACTTGTTTGTCTCCCCATTAAGAAGCTTTTCCTCTCCCTTCGTGGTGGCCATCCTGAAAGAAGGGGGAAAAAAGAAAAGTAATCCAAAAATAAAGATAAGAACATAAATAACATATGGGTGTTAATGCCAAATAATAAAGGTCTCAATTACATGGTAGCTACAACATGCAAGTGAGAAAATAGTGGAAGCAAATGGCATATCAATAGTGCAAAAGTTGCAACAATGGGGAAGAGAGTGTGGGTAATGCAAGATAGTGTAAGTGCATATCAATGCAAAAGGAATACAAGTATTATAAAAAAATTAGCATTGATTTAAATAATATTACCCAATCAGAATAAAACAAGTCATGAAGCACTGAAAATAATTCAAGAGAAGATGCAACAGTGAAATAAGAAAATTCAACACCAAAGGAAAAATAATGAATTTAGAAAAGAAAATAAAAATATGCACTAAATTAAAATAATTCAAGAAAAGATGCAATAGTTGAAAAAGAAAATTTAACACCAATGGAAAAAGAAGAAGAAAGTAAGAAAGGAGGAAGAAAGAAGAAAAGATAGAAGAAATTAGGATTAGAAAAGAAAAGATGAGATAATTGGCGCTGGTTTGGATAAGTTGTGCGTCGTATGTGGCGCGGATGCGTGGTGCACGCGATCACGTGGGGTGTGATAAATTCAAGTGACGCGGATGCGTGGGGCACGCGGACGCGTGACTCAATTTGTGCTAGTGGCGCGAGAGCAGCCTTGCGTACGCACAACTCTCTGTTTAAATGCATTTTTGCCAAAAATCTGGTGGTGACGCATTTGAGTGGGTGACGCGATCGCATGAATGGCCATATTTCAAAAAACGACGCGAACGCGTGGGACACGCGTTCTCGTGGTAGGGTTTGTGCTTCTAGCACGATTCCAGCCCCACTCCATCACAACTTGCTGCCAAACACCCTTTTTACGTCGATTTTTTTAAGGCATGTGTTCGCGTGGGTGACGCGGACGCGTGGGAGGCATTTTTCCCACATGACGCGGACGCGTCAGCGATGCCGTCACATCGGTCAAATTGTGCCAAAGGCACGCCTCCAGCCACGCTCTTGCGTGACTCTCTGTTCACTTTTCTTTTCTTCCCAGCGCACATATGATGCGGACGCGTCATCGACGCTGTCGCGTCGCGTGCTCTTCTTTTTTTATAATGCAATATGTAGAATGCAGTGCTTAATATGAATGCTATGCATGATTCCAGGTTCAATCAAAACTCAAAAATAGACAAAACAGACTAGAATTAAAACTAAAAGGGAAACGATCATACCATGGTGGGTTGTCTCCCACCTAGCACTTTTAGTTAAAGTCCTTAAGTTAGACATTTGATGAGCTTCCTATTATGGTGGCTTGTGCTTGTATTCATCCAAAAATCTCCACCAATGTTTGGAATGCCAGCAGCCTCCGGGGTCCTAGACAAGGTACGTAAAGCCCTTAGGTGAGTTCAAACAAGCTTCAAAACTCTCGGGGTGTTGAATGTTAGAATAGATTCAAGGATCCCAAATTTTACCTTTACACCCGTCTTTGTCTTGATCTGCATTTTTCCAACCAGGTTATAAGTAATCTGAATTCTTACTGCAGTGACCAAATAACTTCCGAGATCCTTTCAATTGAGCTTGACACCAATCCTTGTGCCTCAAATTGAAGTGTGAAACCTCATTGAATCTCGCATACCAACTCTGAGTGCGAGTCATAAGCTGGCCATTTGTTTCAAGTAAACCATATTCAAGTGGAAAAGTAAAGATAAAAGCTAAGGATTTTACCCACTTGAAGTTTGTATTGGGTGGTAATGGCCTTGAGATAGGTGTTTCCAATGGTTCTGCAAGCTCTACTCCCATGTGGTCTTCTGTGAATTCCTCTACTTCTTTGCAAACTTCCTCAATTTCAACTATGTCTTGACCAAAGTCTTCGATATCTTCCTCATCACTCGAGTCATAATTAGGAGGTTGAGAAAAGTCTACCTCTGCATCATCTTCGTATTCACTTGGGGAAGATTCTTCTACTTCAAAGAATTCACTTGCAGATGCAAGTTCATTACTAAGAGAACTTGGCTTGTGATTATCATCATCAAGGAAACTTGCGTCTTGGGTTATTCCGTTCAGTTCTTCATAGTATACCTGCCTTGAAGGCTGTGCACTATCCTCCTTAGCGTCAATTGTAACATCCTTGACTGAGTCTTCCATAACTCTGGGTTCCCGTAGAGGTTCAGCATCTCCTAAATCTTCAACCAACTCTTCTTCTTCTACAATGACAGCGTCCTCTACTTGTTCCAGTACGAAGTTATGCTCTATGTTGTCCACTGAAGTTTCTAGTGTCTCTTTCATGCTGCGTTCTTCATTAGATTCTCCTCATGAAGCTATGGGAGTTCCTTGAGTGTCCGAATGTCTAGAAGATAATTGATTTATTGCTTGCTCCAATTGATGAAAGGTTGTATGAAATTGATCTATTGATTCTTTGAAGCGAACCTATGATTCTTGGCTTGATGGATATGGACATGGTGCACAGGAAAGTGGTGGTCCTTGGGAGTAATTGGATTGGCTTTGGGATGAATAAGGATCATACGGTGGCGAATGGTGAAAAAGAGCTTGTGAGTGTGGTGGTTCGAAGCTATGTTGAGAGGATGGTCCGTAAGCACAGGGTGGGGCTTGTTGGTAACTACAAGGGGGTCCACCATATCTATCAGCTTGGTATGCATTGTAGAATGGTCTTCGTCCATGATATCTTGGAAGGTGTTGTTGCCTAAAGGGTTGATCAGATCCTCTTGGCTCCATCCATCTTTGATTGCTTAGACCGTGATGCATATTCCTGTTATAGCTTCCATCCCATTCAACAAAATTAGAACCAAACTCAAAGCGAGAGGGGTGAGAACTCATAGTAGCTATTAGAAATAAGAAGGAAAAACAAAAACAAATAAACAAGTAAAAGAAAAATATTTACAATAACAATAATAAGACACACATTTGCCATTCCCCGACAACGGCGCCATTTTGAAAGAGCAAAACTCTCGTGCAATCTAGAACTTTCACAAATAAATTTCCGTTGTAAGTATAGCTTCTAGACCGACAAGAATTCCTTTCTTACAAAAGTTTTGTTTGTCACTTAAACAAACCCAATAAAATTGATAACCGAAGCAATCAAACCTCAGGTCGTCTTCTCAAGGAATTGCAGGGAAGTATGATTTATTATTGGTTATGAAAAACAGTAATTTGGGTTTTTGAAAAGGTTTGAACAGGAGAAACAAATTGCAAGGATTAATAAATCAATAGTAAAGAAAACTCTTGGCAAGGTATGAAAACTGAAATTTCTATCCTAGTTATCCTTATTAGGTGTGATGAGTGATGACAGGTCATCTTAGCCTAGTTTCACTAGCCTTTTTCTTTTGTTTTCATTTGAATTATGCACTTTCTTGAGCTCTAAGCAAGCCAATTTGGGTAGATTTTCATGTTTCCTTTGATTTAATCAACCATGTATGAATTCATGCTATTTCATGAGGTTTTATGCTATAATTGTCACATATTGTGAAAGAATGAATATCTCATGATTTTAAGCATAGCTTTGATGTGTTTGGTTGATTAATGATAGGTGAAGAAAGCTTGAAGAAAGGTTGAAGCAAGAAGGAATAGCTAGGAGTAAAGAGAGGACAATGGAATAAGTGAAATTGAACCAGGAAGCAAAAAGTTGGACCTAAAGTTAGCCTCAAACTTTTGCACAAACTTTTGGGTGAAAAGTTAGCCTCAAAGTTAGACCCCTAACTTTTGGGCTAAC
>NC_029773.3:39324124-39345469 GCF_000817695.3 Arachis duranensis | reverse complement strand
TTTTCATAATAGTTTTCGGAGAGCTTTGGATATTGAGTGATCTTTAATTTCTTAGTTTGGGGGAAGGAGAATTTCATTCTCTTCCTCTTAGTTTTATTGTTTTCAATTTCAATTACTTTGTCTTGGATCTTGGGTTGGAGAATTGAAGAAATTCTGTTTCAATCTCATCCTTGGATCTCTATGTTTCTTTACTGCATAATTGAGTTTAAATTTCTGTTAATTGCTCTTCATCTACTTTCTTTGCAATTTACAATTTCTTTGCAAGTGTTCTTTTTGGATCTAGGAAGGCATTGAGATCTAGACTTGGTTTTCTAGTCTCTGGGTCCTGAGACCTAAATTCCCAATTTACATTCTGTTTACTGCTTTTCATGTTCATTTACTTCTCTGCTTCAAGATCTGATTTCATCCACACCCTCTTCTACTTCTCTACTTGATGCAATTTACTTTTCCTTGTTTAAATTCTGCAAATCCAATCCCCAATCCCCTTTACATTTCAAGCCATTTACATTTCTTGCACTTTAAGATTCTGCAATTTATATTTCTTGCAATCTAAGTTTCTGCCATTTAATTTCTTGTTATTTAAGATTCAGCAATTTATTTCCTGTTCTCTTTACTTTCAATGCAATTTAAATTCTGCAAATCACCAATCAATCAACCAAATCTTGATTCGCTTGACTAAATCAACCACTAAACTAAAATTGCTCAATCCTTCAATCCCTGTGGGATCGATCTCACTCCCGTGAGTTTTTATTACTTGATGCGACCCGGTGCACTTGCCGGTTAGATTTGTGTGTTTTGGGAGAAATTCATTTTTCCGCAAAAATATCCATCAATGAGAATTGGATTTTAATCCTACTTAGTTATCCCTTATTAAATAAAGGAAAGTCAAGTGGACTAATTGAATTGATCCTCAAGTCCTAGTCAACTTTTAGAGCGATCCAAATCAATTAGCAATTTGCCAATTTCAACCACTGCTGAGTTTGATAACTCAAGTGTTACCAATTAATTAACCAAAGCCAAAAGGGAAGAAAATCTACTCGAATAAAAATAATTTGGATAGAGCCCAAGCATCAATAACATAAATTAAAGAAAGCAATCATAAGTTTAAAATACCTCAAATTATATTAAATAGAATATTCAAATCTAACATAGAAAAGTTCATAATTTAAATTGGAAAAATAAATAAAAAGAACATTGAACCTATGATTGAAGAAGATGAAATCCTAATTCCTTTAAGAGGAATCCTAATCCTAAATCCTAAGAGAGAGGAGAGAACCTCTCTCTCTAAAAACTACATCTAAATTATGAAAAGTGAATTATGAATGAATGATGATGAATGGATGCATTCCCCCCACTTTATAGCCTCTAATCTGTGTTTTTTGGGCCAAAAATTGGGTCAAAAACAGCCCAGAAATTGCTGCTGGTTCATACAGGTCGCGACAAAGTGACGCAGAGGTGTCATCCACGCGTTTGCGTGGATTGAAATTCGCAGATGCGATGCGTGCGCGTCATCCACGCATCCGCGTCGCCTAACTTCGGGGCAGCCATGACAAATTATATATCGTTGCGAAGCCCTGAATGTTAGCTTTCCAACGCAACTTAAACTGTGTTATTTGAACCTTTGTAGCTCAAGTTGTGGTCGATTTAGTACCAAGAGGTCAGGCTGGACAGCTTTAGCAGTTCCTTCAGTTTCTTATATTCCTTCCAGTTTTGCATGCTTCCTTTCCATCCTCTAAGCCATTCCTGTCTTGTAATATCTGAAATCACTTAACACACATATCAAGGCATCGAATGGTAATAAGAGAGGATTAAATATAGCAATTTTAAAGTCTAAAGAAGCATGTTTTCAATCATAATACAAAATCAGGAAGGGAAATGTAAACTCATGCAATTAATATGAATAAGTGTATGAAAGATTGGTAAAATCCACTTAATTAAGCACAAGATAAACCATAAAATAGTGGTTTATCAATGGGTTTAGAGAAGGATAGACTATGGGTTTAGGGAACAAAGGCTCAGCAAAATAGAGCTTTTGGAAAGAAGCATAGACGATGGATTTAGGGAAGGATTAAGAAGAAGGTTTTGGTTTGGGCGGGTTTAAGTTTTCAATTTGCGCCAAATTTTGGAAAAAAAAATGAAAAAAGCGGCTATTTATCCAAGATTAAAAACTTTTTAATGGGGTTTATAAAACTCCTGTATGTTAAAAATAGAAAATCATGTAAATTGAATTCTAAAAAATAAAAGGGAAAAACGATTTCTCTTATTAATTTTTTCAGAGGTTTATAAAATGTCCTTTTAAATAATTGCGATAAAATAAAACATTTTTTTGTAGTGCGCGATTGCGCAATGATTTTAAATTGGTTGGGACACTATCTAAATCTAGTGTACTGGCCCGTTTAAATATTATATTAACGGTTTAACATATTTAGTGGCTTTTTAAGAGATTAACGGTTCTAATTTTAATTTTAATCTTATAAATTAGATATAATAATTTTAATATTAAAAATAAAAACATTCAAAAAATAAAAAATGTATAAATTATTTAATTTTTAGATGGTATCAAATTTATAAATTTAAATTAAATAAGATATTAAATAAATTTATTATGTTGTTATTATGTATAACAAAATTCAAATAAAGATTTATAAACATTACAAACAATTAATTACTTATAAATGTTATTAACTTTACTTATCTATTTTCAATAGTATTAAATTTGAAGTAGAGATAAAAATTTATATTCAAAATACTCTTTGTATTCATACATAATTTTAATTGGTGAAAAATATTTTTTAAATTTTATATTTAATTTTTTAAAGTGTCTTTATTTTTATTATTTTTTTAAAACATTAATTTACATTTTTGTAATATCCCTTCACCATATTAAACACTATTCTTTTTTTTACTATATACTATTCTCTGTACACATACCTGTTATTGACTATTAAATTGTCTTGGTCTTCTTTTTTATTTTTTTCTTCTCCTGCTACCTTCTCTTCACCCGATCATTATGAATTATCATGACGTATTATCATCGTAACTTTTACCCTTGTCTATCACTATAATCTACAACCATCTATGCTGTTAACTTTTATGAGTTGTTGGAGATTTTTTGGAAGAATTAAAACACAAAGCATTTAAAATTTTGTGCCAAATTATCAAATTTTGATGGCAGTAATCCTATAAAACAATATCAAAATTTACTATTTTGAACTAAATTAATAAAAAACAGCACATAAATGTAAGTTTTTTAACTAATAATTTATATATTTAAGTCTCAGTGTAATATAGTACATTGAGATAAAAGGCAGCCATGCAATTTCACATGTGGCTGCTACTATATACAATTCACATTTATCTCAATGTACATATTAATTAAACTATACTTTATTGCTTGGTTTTACATTTTTAGAAAAAATGATATCATATCTTTAGGATGAGATTAATTTTCATAATCGAATGTGAATCTTTTTATTATTATGATCGTCATTTGAATACTATTTAGAAACAACAATTACTTTAAGTTCAGAATATTATTAGATAGCTATATAATAAATATCTTTTAAATTATATAATGTATAAAAGTTATATCTTTGGATTTATCTTGAAAGGTAAAAATTAAAGTTAAATGATATTAGTTCTTTCACTAAGCACAAAAATAAACTTCAAATGACTCAACAGTAGGTTTGATTAGAGAACAAAATATCCTATAATAAAAAAATCACTTAAGCTAAAAAATTTATAAGAAAATATGACGTGTCTCAGCAAATATAAAATGCGATGAAAAAAATAAAAAAAAAATATATCCTTTTATAGTCGTGACTGTTTTTGTAGTATATCTTTCATACATGTATGTGTCTTATCCATAACTTCTGACTTCTTCATATTGAATTCTTTGCTAACCAAATCGACTGCTAGCCTTATCCTATCATTGTCATCAACCTAATAAGTTTTAAAGTACGAAGCAATTAGAATAATATATATACATATATATATATATGTTATATTTTTTCCTAATAATAATAATAAATTTAGAAAATGAATAAGGTTGGTTACCCTGATGCCAAAATTATCAGTCCACTTGCACTCTTTCATCCATTGAGCAACCCAGATACCGCAGTCATTACTGTTTGGTTAAATGTGTAATTGTACTACTTTATCATTTTAACTGAACAAATGATTCGTACATAACAAACTCAATAGACATGACAATAAAAATTTATTTAAAAATAATGTTACTCACGAGCCTTTCCTCTATTGTGGCAGGTCAGACTGTTCCACGATACAAAACTTAGAAATCCGAGGTACAGTGATGTCACTAGAATTGTAGAAAGATTTGTGTTCTAACATTCGTTCAATGAATATAGCCTGTGTGAAATAAAATATGGTTGGATACTGTGTAGTGCAAGCACTGTAACGAGTTAATTTTTATTACCTGTCTAAAATGGTTAGATTATAAAAAAATTAAAAATTATTAATTCAATATTAGTGTTAACAAATGAACCTTAATTTCAAATTAAACAAACAACTAAATCACTTACAAACTGAATATAGCAATGATCTTAAAATACAAATTCAAATCATAATTTCAAACGATGTGGTGTTTTCTTTTTCATTATATACAAATCATTCAAAATTAATAGGGAATAAAAGTTGAAAAATTAATTTTACTTTTTAAAAAATCAAACTGGACCACTTACCATGCATGGTTTCAACTGATAATAGCCTACCATAGTTTCTGTCTGGTATTTTACAAAAATCAAGCACAAAGATCTTTTCTTTTTTCATCTCTACGATCATCAAGAACCAATGCTCATTGAGGTCGTTGATAGGGACAAAAATCTACTTATTGAAAAAATAATGAAGATTGTGAGACTATACTATTAAGATAAACATACAATTTAGATTAAATAAATCATATTTTATTTACTAAAAATTAAAGGACTTACTCTTGACAAGTACTCAATCTTATACATGTAGTTATCTGCATATTGTTCCCTTAGTTGATTGGGTGGTCTGGACCATGTAAGTGCTAGTTGCTGATTATATTGTCATAAAAAAACATGACATCAAATTATTCAAATGCAGCTTGAAACTTAAACCAAACAAAGTATCAGATATAAATTTTTACGGGGTATTTTTGTACTGAAACTTACCGAAAAAGGTTGTTGGCAGAAACCATACGGATGGCAATTTGTTAAGCTTTTTATGCTCTTGTGATACGTGGTCAGGAGGACATTTTCGTCATCTTAGAGCTAAGGGATGGAATGATAATCTTGTCATATTCAAGGATCCGAATTCTAGAAGAATTGTGTCATGCCAGTCTTGGACATCAAGAAGACCAAGAGTTCGTCTTAAAAACAGTGGTGCTGAAAGGGCAACAATTCATAAGGCCCATTGGGCTATGACAAGACAACAAGAAGCCCAATAAAGCTTTTCAAATTCAATGGGAGGCATAATTTTATTCATTTTCGAATTTTTAGTAATTTATTTTCAATTTGTTTTGCTGTCAGAGTTTGTTGGAAGATTTGAATTACTTCTAATTTGCTTAGTAGTATTGTTGGAATTTCAAATTTAAATCAAATCTGATCTAATCTAATAAGATCAAATATGATTTAAATTAGTTATCATATCTTTAGAATTTTAAAATTTAAATCAAATCTGATCTAATCCAATAAGATCAAATCTGATTTAAATTAGTTATCTTATCTTTAGGAGATTTAAATTAAGTTATCTTATCTTATCTTTTAGTTAATTTGTTAGGAGCTTATTTAAACACCTCTGGTGAGACCATTTGAAATAACTTTTGATGAATATATTTCAGTTGCTTTTAAGCATGTTTTATTGTGTGAGAAGTGAGGAGAGTGATTTGCTTTGCTTGTTGCATGAGGAAGATTGGAGGATCCAACACTGAGGTGATATGCGTGGTGGTTTCTTTCAGTTTTTGTCCCTCTGATCTAGGTTGTCAAGGACAAGTTCTTTGAAGGTCTAGTAGGGAATCCTTTTCGGTGACCTAGGTTGCTAAGAAGAGGTATCTTACAAGTCTAGTAGGAAAACCTTTATCTATCCTTTTATCTTTCCGCTGCGTCTTTTCTTCTTCTCTTTCTTATCCCTCTATCCTAATCCCAATCTAAATTCTTATCATCTTGTGTGAGAATGCAAGTAAGGGAATCTATAACATACAAACAAATATATTTGTATATTTTTATTTTTACGATACATAACATTAACATTTTGTACTTTTCATGTTAAATAATAAAAAAAAATATTTACATCTTGGATGACTTGTTCTCCTGGAATTAACGTGGCTAAACTTTCTCTATTTGCATACGAGGTACGAGTTGACACTAGTACTTCATCCCTTTACGCATACACATACAAATATTTAGTTCCGAAAATTGTTGTACCAAAGTATAAAATAGACTTGCATCAAATCGAATAGTGTTATAAGGATTTACCGATTAGCTTGGAATTTTAAATCCGGGTCAAAAATATAAACGGCACAAGTAAGCTCATCCGTCGTTAGAATCATATCCTCCGGTGGTCTAAAACTAATGGGCATCCACTGCAAACACGAAGTCATCATCATGTGTAATTAAACAATAAAATTAAAAACAGTAATACTAAACAATGTCATCACAATACAAGTTCATGTTTTTATACACATACCTGTGGAACTTTTGGGCCACATGAATGCCGCGGCAACGTAAATGATGAGGTACCCTTTTTACCAATATATATTCCCGTATTTGATCTTCGTGGGGAGACATTTGGTTTGAAGAGCTCTTTGAGAGTAACGTCTTTTGCGTGGTTATCAGAATTGTTGCTAGGGGAGAATTTGTGTAGGGTGGATTGTACAACTGTTTTATGACATTCTTGGGATCGAATGAATTTGTTCATTATTTTATCTATGTCAACTTTGTTATCAGCTTTTGAATTATTGATATTTGTCGTATTATTAATAGCTAAAATTTCTATGTACGGATTGTCCGATCTAGTTCTATTAACAGCGTACAATGGATAAGTCATTTGGTTTTGTTTTTCAAGGATTTTCGTCAAAGAGGTTATGGCTGTTGTCATCTTATCAACTGCATTAGTAAAAATAATTTCATGCTGATAGTGGTACTGGTTGTAATTGGGTGGTGAGTGAGCTTCAATGTGTTGAGATTATTTTTTGTTAAGGGGCGAGTTCACCTCGTTTTGTTTCTTGTTACCCGTATTTAAACTTTCATGAAAGTTGTATTTTAAATGTTGCACATAACACACAAATTACGAACATATATTCAAAGAATCAATAGATACTAAAAAATTAATAAACGTTAATATCGTATTCTAAAGAGTTCATAAAATTTAATGAAAATTAATTCGTATAAAAATTTATCACAAAGACTGTACTTTATTTTTTTCTTTTTAATTAAAAAAATACCGTTTATATCTTTTAGGCATTACAATATCGAAAATAATAAAATTGAAAGCATAAACATATAAATAATTTTTATTTTAATATATTCATAGTCATAAACATGTAACACATATGAATAGTGTAGCTTTTTGAAGTTGAAAAAATGATTACATCGCTCTTCACAAAACATACGTTAAAATATTAATCTAATACACTTTTCCATAAGTTATGTGGCAAAATAATTATTTACACAAAAAGGAATGATTCATGTTTTAAAAATTATAATAAAAAACAATCTACAAATTTTCAAAAAATATTTAACTTCTTGTACTAAAGATATGTACTAATAAATAATAAAATATTTTTTTCTATTATATTAAATAGTACGAGATAATAATTAAGAATTAAATTAATTTTAAGATAAACATAAAATTGGGCTTAGATCTATTATTCACATAGACCAATCATAATATAACGACCATATTTATTTATACAATAAAATTGGACCGGTTACCTTGATAAAGTATCTATTATTTGTTTCAGCGTTCTTTTACTCTACTTTGTCCTATTCTTGTCCATGATGTTTTCACAAGGCTCTGTGGATTCGATTGTGATATTGATGGTAGATCTATCTCTTTCCTTGCTCGGTCTCCTACCTCTCCCCCTCGAAGACATGTTTTTGTGATATTAATTAATTCAAGTAAAAATTAACTAAATATTTTATCGTACGAATAGCTAAATTATAAAATCTTTTGACTATCTATGATATAGGTGCACCGAATTTATAAGGGCTAATGATTGAGTATATTTCAAAATTTATAATTTCAAATATTAAATTTTATACAAATCAAATTTAAAGTTACCAAATTCAATTTGTTTTCAATTTATATAATGTTGCCCACATTTGAAAAATATACTCAATTTTTAAATTTAAGTGATAGTTTTTTTTTAATTTATTTAAAAATATCTTATTCAAATATTGCAGCTTGATAAAAGTATGTTGATTATTTTTAAAGCTACGATTTAATTTCTGTTACATTAATTTCTGTTCAACCGAAAACCGGGGAATAAAATGGACCGGTCCAACATGTGAATAACAAATATACTAATGCATATGAATAAGGAAATTTCTTTGTGTCATTTTTTTTTGGTTTAAATTATTCGTGAGTCTTAGTGATGGAAAAATATAAATAAGAAAGACAGATTTCAAAGAGATTTATCTCATAGTGAATTGTACCTCAAATCAAAATAGTTGAAATCGATTGGACTCTTACACCAAACTAAAAAAGAATAAATAGTTTGCTCTATGACATACTCATATTTGTTAAGATGGACATAAGTGGATCAATTCCACGACTTTATGCAATGAGTTCTTATGTTTTATCATTATTTTATTCATTAAACTCATAGTTGATTATGTTAGTTTGCTTAATTGTTTATTTGCATACAATAAATGTGTTTGCATTTTGCAGTATAATTGGAGATATAATAATATCAATTAGCTTTTACAAGCTATTGATAATGTTCCTCTTTTGCAAAGCTATAAAATTGTACATCAAAACGTACATAATAGTGATAATACTAGTACAAATTCTTATATTCTAATTCCATTGACTCGCATTCTAATTCTTGTATGCCAAAAGCTTTAATGGAAGATTATTAATTTTAATAATTTGTAGGGCGCATTCGAACTTCGATGCATAGTTTGCCCAATAGCCATCAAGTATAATAAAATTTTTGTAGATGCATTTTGGAATAGTCACAAGTAAGAACATGTACTCGAGAGGTTAATCATTCTGATCTTTCAACTTTTTTGTATTTTTGTTTTAGACTTTCTAGTTTTCATGCATTTCCAGGTAATCATTCACTAGGCATCTGCTCACGCCACCATCGCGCTCTGTTGCTGCCATGCCGCTGTCGCTCCTCACATTTGCGCCACCGTCGCTCCTCGTGCTTGCACTATCATGCCACCGTCGCTCCTTCTCTCTGTTGCCTCCGTTGCTCCTCCTTCTCTACGCTCTCTTAGGCATCTTCTCTCTCTTAATCGAGCTCACAAAAATTAGGTATGTTTTTCAGTTTTTGTTACTGAACTTTCCAATTCCATTGTATTGTTTCTATTCAAAATTCCCCAAAATTTGTAATTATTTGTTCTTCCAAACATTTGCCATATATTTTTGCATTTATTTCCCTATTACTATGCTCTCTCCATTCTTGCTTTTTTCAGATTAAATATTTTCCAGCTTGATGCTTATTTGGACTACTGTCTAATGCTTGTAGGTGATTAACTTAAGAGGAGCTGAAAAGATGTAAGCTACTATTCGAACTTTGAACTCTATATTGAAGTGTTGCTAATCTTGGTGGTGTTCATGCTATTTGATGCTTTTTTAGTTTCATTTAAGCCAAATCTTTTAATTAGAGTTCTATTCATGCTTGCTGGAGTGATGGTTCTCCAACTCATATCGTTTCCACCATCTCTGATGACAACGATATACATTGAGTTGTCTCTCTGTCTCCTAGACACAAATTTGATAGTTGTATTAAGGTTCTCTTCCATATTTTAGGTGAGGAGCCGTTCTATGCCGGTGTACCCATGTCTTCCATTATCGAACAAGGTTTTGGTGTGGGTGATGTTATCTGTCTTCTGTGGTTCAAACGCAACCTTCTTCACTATTGCACTCAATTTATTGGAGGTAGACTATCTAATGCTCCAGTTCTTTAAACTTCTTCTGTCCTTTCATTTCTCGACATATCTATCTCGAAAATATGTGCAATTGCTTGTGCTTATGTCATTGTGCTGCCAGTTTTTCATTTAGATATCACTTTTTTAAGAAAATATTGAATACTTTCCGCCAGCTTCTCAATTTGCTAATGTATTACATTGGACAGATATGCATCATTATGTGTGCAGACCATGGTCCTTGTGTTTCTGGTGCTCACAATGCCATAGTGACAGCAAGGGCTGGGAAGGACCTTGTCTCTTGTCTTGTATTAGGTATTATAGTGTTCAATCTCTTTACTGCTAAGGTATGCTTAGTATCTTTAGGAGACACTGATTCTTTATGCTAGTATTTGATTTAATTGATGGGTAATATGCTTCTAAAACATGGTTGCTTACAATCGGTCCATGATTTGGGGGTGCTATTGATGATTGATAAACCACTATTTTATGGTTTATATTGTATTTAATTGAGTGGTTTTATCATGATCCTTACCCACTTATTCATTAATTTAGCATGCATTTATATTTCCTTCCTGAAATTATTACATGATTGAAAACTGCTTCCTAGAGACTTTTAATTATGCATTTTAATTCTCCTTTATTCCATTTGATGCCGTAATCTGTGTGTTGAGTGTTTCAGGCTTTATAGGGCATGAATGAGTTGGAGATTGAAAAGGCAACTAGCAAAAATGGAAGGAACACGAGAAATTGAGGAGATAACCAGCGAGAAGTGATGTGGCCGCATAGCTCACGCGTTCACGCGAAAGAGGAGAAATCGCAGTGACGCGGCCACTTGGCTCACGCAACCGCGCGGATTGGAAAAGCACAAGTGACGCGGAAGTGTGGACGACGTGACCGCGTGGCAGGGAAAAACGCGAATGACGCGTCTGCATGGATGACGCGATCGCGTGACGAGCGCGATCTGCATAATCTGCAGAATTCGCTGGGGAAAATTCCGGGCCCTATTTTGACCCAGATTTTTGCCCAGAACAGTAGACTAGAGCCAGAGAACATGCAGAAATCGAAGAGAATAATTCATTCGACACAGTTTTAGTTTTTAGATCTAGTTTTTACTCCTCCTCTACGTTTTCCCTCTACACATTGATAGTTCTTAGGATTTTATTTTTCTACCACTTTTTGCATTGGGATACTGAGAAGAGTTATTACCTCATCAAGACTTCGTCATTCCAGTTCGTTTTCTTTACTTGGCTTTACTCTTCCATATTCTTTGCTTTGTTGATTTTACCATTGGAATATTATTAGGATTATTTAATACAAGGATTACTTTTATTTTTAATTGATTATTCTGATTTTTATTTACAATGTCCTTCTTTAATTCCTTTTCTTATGTTATGAATTTTACATTCACAATGAGCGAGTAGTTCCCTAACTTGATGGGGGGTTGATTGAAAGGAACCCTTGAGTTGGAAAGCTTAAAGGAAAGATTATAATTGGGTTTATTGTTGGCTTGTTCTCTATTCACTAATACCAATCCCTTTTTATTAAGTGGATTGCAACTTGTGAACGGACATAGCATTCTAATTTGTTTGACTTTCCCTTACCTGGTAAGAGATAACTAAACAGGATAACCTTTAATTATCAATTAATCTAGAGAGTTTCCCAACATTAATAGGGCTTCCAACTAATCAACTCCCAGTCAAGGCTTTTATTTACATTATTCAAATTCTCCAATTTAATTCCCTGTTTGCTCAACTCAAACCTTTTTGAAAACATCTGATTAATAAAATAGCACACTTTTCTGCAACTCGTTGGGAGACGACCTGGGATTCATACTCCCAGTATTTTAAATTTAAATTTCTGTGACACCTTTCTAAATTGATAAGTGGATTTCTAGTGAGTTAAGAACTATACATGCAACGTATATATATTTCAATAATTTTTAATTCACCAATTTCTGCCGCATCAATGATGCTGCTCGCTACTTCAAAGATGCTTGTGACAGGGTATGATCAATAGGCCTTTCTTATGAAGTTGGTATACTTTAGCTTTTGATACCCATCTAGAATTTCAAGACTATTAGCTCGTGTTTTGTATGTTTGTTAATGTCATATGTCTCATTTCTAGAGTAGGTTATGTGTTCTGTCTTTGATCCTTCTTAGTTATTGCATTAATTGGACACCAAGCAATGTTATTTGATCTATCCTCGAGTGAAAAAGAAAAGAAGAAAATTGGAAAGGGACTTTTTTTAACTATAGTCTTTTTCTACTACCTTTTCTAACTCCCTTGGTAAACAGATTAAAACAGACATAATAAAGACAACCCTTACTTTAATTTGAATATCTTCTCTTATCCTGTTATCCATATGGGAAATGGTTCACTCTTACCACACCATGCATCAAACCTGATGCACCTAATTCCTATCCGCCAATCTTAGCCTGATTCAACATTTATGTTGGTAGCCCTTATTGCTTGTAGTAGTTTTGTATGTGACGCAATTAATAAGATACACATGATATGCATGAATCTATCACAATTTGCTATTATATTGAGTTAAATCATGCTCTTTCGGTGCTACTGGTTAGATGTCAAAACTTGTGTTAGATGTCACAAATATTTTAGGAATTAATCAAATACTAAATATACCAAATTTATTTTTATAACCGATAGAACATTTATAAATGAGTTAAGCTTGATAAAGTAATTTGAATAATCATAAAATATATATATGTGATTGGTCTTAGTATGACTAACTTGACTCAAAGATGATCCAAATTTATCTGAATTACTTACTATTGTAGTACTTACTATTGTAGTACTGTCAGGGTGTTGTTGAGGGCTGGTAAGTTAGAAAAGACTTTGGTCCAAATAATGGTTGAAGGTTCCTTGAGGGAGAAGAAAAGGCAAAAGTAATAGTAAAAGGGGTGATGCTTTATGAAGTTGATACAATCATATGGAACCTATTGAGAAAATGGATACATGAATCGTTGCAAAAGGGCAAAGAGGCTTTGCAAAATGCAAAGGAAATAGAGGTAACTTTTGGCTTTATCATTTTGTTCATTAAAAGATTAATTATCGAATTTATTTTTAAAGACTTCATGTCGTTTTTCTAGATAATCTTTAATGTGCCTTTTTAGTTTCTTTAATTTCTCCTCTATTATAGACATGGAATCCAAAGTCCAAAACAGAGCCGATTGCACAATCTACTGTAGAGCTAGTGAAATTGGCCATGACTATTATGGAGCAATTTTTTTCCAGAATCCAATTGGAATTAATGCAGATATTGTTCAAGAACTTGCCAATGGACTAGAAAATCTCTTCCAAGACTATATATCATGTTTGTTTCAGCATGTGGTAAGCACTTTGAACATACATAAAGCTTAAGGTGTTTATTTTATACAGTATAATTAATCTGTATCTAAGAAAGGTTTGATAGACTTTGTAGAGGTATGATCTTTTCAATTTGCTTGCATTCTAATTTGATAATTAAAAGATAGCCTAATTTCCCGGATGTCCCTACAATTTTCCTTAATTTGCGAATAAGATTTTATAATTTAAAATTGTTTGTAATTGAGTCCTTGAATTTTCATTCAATTTAAAAACACTTTTGCTTTCCAGGTACAAAACAAAGCTATGTTCCCGTGATTCTCTCACTGACAAGATGCAACCGAAATTCAAAGTTCAGTATGTTGTTGAAGAAAGGATGTCAATGCAGTGGTGGTAGTTCATCGGAGGCAGATCACATAAGTAATGTAACAAGAAGGTCATTATCCTAGGCCATCGACTAGTCGTGGCACACAACGCCTCTACATTCGTCTCAACACCTTATTGTATCTCCTGACCCATATCAACTCCCTTGAGAAAACACTCTCTAAAAACCCTGTTGTACTTCCTTCAACTCGCCAGCCTTATGGAAACCATTGCAGGAGTTACAACAATGGTTCTTATTTTGAGAAAGTACTTTCCTCCCTTCTAACAGCATGCAAACACGTGGCAGAAGTGGCTGCCTACCGTCTCATATTCCTTGACTTCAAATCAGTTTTCTATGAGAGCCTCTATGTTGGTGATGCAGCCAATGCTAGGATTAGGCTTGCATTGAGAACCTTGAAGCAAAACATCACACTGATGACAACACTTCTAACAGATAAAGCTCAATCATTAGCATTGAAAGAAGTCATGAAGGCATCATTCGAAGCATTCCTAATGGTCTTGCTTGCTGGTGGG
The DNA here is from genome assembly GCF_000817695.3 of Arachis duranensis. Lineage (NCBI taxonomy): Eukaryota > Viridiplantae > Streptophyta > Magnoliopsida > Fabales > Fabaceae > Arachis > Arachis duranensis. The sequence continues at coordinate 39,331,166 of NC_029773.3, read as the reverse complement.
AACTCAATGGCATTTACTAAATCAGATTACCACATTATGAGCGAGGATTTTGAGAGCTTGAATCGTGTTTTCTGCTTGTGTGAAGAAGGACTAATAGCAGAAAGTGTGATGGACACAGAGGTTTGATGTGTGGAAAACGATCCAACACAAAACTCACCGGCAAGTGTACCGGGTCGCATCAAGTAATAAAACTCACGGGAGTGAGGTCGATCCCACAGGGATTGAAGGATTGAGCAATTTTAGTTTAGTGGTTGATTTAGTCAAGCGAATCAAGTATTGGTTGAGTGGTTTATCTTTAACAGAAGCTAAATTGCTTGGAATGTAAAGGGAGAGGGGAGAATTGCAGTAAATTAAAGAGCATGAAAGTAAAGGATGCTGAATCTTAAAGAACAAGAAATTAAATAACTGAAACTTAAAGTGCAAGAAATGTAAATTGCAGTAACTTAAATTGCAAGAAATGTAAATTGCTTGAATAGAAAAGGGATTGGAGGATTGGGAATTCAGGATTTCAGCAAGGGAAATTAAACTGCAACAGTTAACTAAACAAGAGATGAATTGAAATAGATTAGCTCTCAAACAGAAATGGAAATTAACTTGCAGCAGAGGTTCACAGAAGAACCAAAAGGAAAAATGGGATCTCAGGACTCAAGAGACTAGATAAGTCTAGATCTCAATTACCTTCCCAGATCTAAGTTCACAAAGCAATTAACAAGAAATTGAAGAAGAAGCAGTAAAGGAAATGAAATTGAACTCAATTGTGCAGAAAAGAAATTAGAGAGATCTTGAATGGAGATTGAGACAGAAATTCCTCAATTCTTCACACCCAAGACTCAAACAAGAAAAGTAGAAATGCCCACACAAGAACGAGGAAGAAGAGAGATCAATTCTCCTCCCTAATTCTCTGAAATTTTCTAAAGTTCCAAAAATAAAGATTCAAAGCTCACAAGAAAGATCAAAGTTCAAAAGTAAAGGAAAAGGTCCTAATTACATCAAACTATCTCCTATTTATACACTTTCTATTCTTGGATCTTGGGATTTGGATGGGCTTTTGATTTGGTGAAGAAATGAATTAAATTGGATTTTTGATCCAATTTTAGCCCATGAAGAAAGTAGCTCCCAGGAGGCTGCCCTGCCCTTGTGGAGGGCAGGGCAGAAAATGATGCATCTAGCCCATTGGTGTGTGCGTGTGGTGCGTTGGTGCGTGCAGGATGCTGCCCTGCCCTCGCGGAGGGTAGGGCAGAACTTTTTGGTGCGCCAGAATGGTGCCCGTGCGTGCTGCTGGTGCTGCCGAGACTTCCCTTAGTGCGCCAGAATGGTGCGCCGGCCGTGCACCACAAGATGCTGCCCTGCCCTTGCGGAGGGCAGGGCAATGTTTCCAAATTGAAGCCCCGTGTTCGATCCTTGAGTGACGCGCACGCTACCTCTTTTCCTTGATTTTCTTGGCACCAAAGTAAGGCTTAGTTTCTTGTTTCCTCATGGTTCCGTGTTCGATCCTTGTGGCAAGCAATGGTGAACTTTTTCTTTGAATTTCTTCCTTTGGAGAGCCCGATACTGCCCTTGTGGAGGGCAGGGCAATGTTTTTGTCCCCCTTGATCCATGGCATCAATTTGTGCTCTGCCCTTGTCGTGGGCAGGGCAGTGTTGCCTCTCAAGACTCGTTTCCTTATGTTGCCCTCCTAGAGGGCAGTGTGCCCTTGTGGAGGGCAATGCTTGCACTCCTCCTTTATGCGCCACGCCTTTTTCTCTTTGGGCCACGCTTTCTTAAACCACGCTTCCTCTTTTCTTCTTTTCTTCACCTACAATAAACCAAAACAACTACTCAAAGTATCACTAAATTCACAAGGCTTATAAATCAATTAAAATTCAATTAAAATTAGCTTAAACCTCATGAGTTAGCATCAATTTAATGGTAGTTGCTTGATTTAAAGAAGTTATGCATTTTCATTCCAAATCTCTTACTTAGGATGCAAGAAAGTGCATAAAGACTAATAAAACAAGTGAAATTAGCTTGAAAAATGGGTATATGATGACTTGTCATCAAGGTTGCAATAGTTGAAGGTATTATAGCATTAATGAGCCAAAGTACTAAGCAATTAATTGATGATTTTAATACTGCATCATGTGAAACAAGTGTGCTAGGTGTTAATGGCCATGGCTTTTTTTTTGGACGTGTTATGGCCATGGCTATAAGTCATAAGTGCCGCCTACTACAGGAAGGTGGCATAGATCAGACCCAAACACAATATTGAGGGTCTTGTGCCATATAAATTATAGAATTGCAAACCTTTTTTTTTACAAACATTTTTTTTACAAAAAGTTAAAAGTTATTCTTACTATTTAATTTGTATCAATTTTTTATTCTTAATATTTGAATATATTTTAATTGTATTCTATGAGTTAGCTCAATTTTTAACTCCCACCTATTTTGCAGCAACCAGTACAACCACAGAGTTCTCAAAGGGAAGATGATTCTGATGATCTTGATGATTTAGATTATTATTTAGACGAGTATGAGTAGGTTGTTTACTTTAATTTGAATATTTTGTATTATTGGTGGATTGTAATTTAAACCAATATAAGTATAAGTTTAGTTATTTATCTTGTCTTGAGTTTTTATGTTAGAAGATTATTTATTATTTTGATAAGTTTGTAAACTCCTTATTTAATATTTAGTATAAATTTTAGTTTTATATTTAAAAGTTTATTTGTCTTGTTATCTAATATTCTGTATAAATTTTATTTCTATATTTAAAAGTTTATTTCCATTAATTGTTTACTATTTTTCAAATAAAAAAATAATTAAAAAATATGGCTATTAAAATCGACGATAGCGTTATCGCTTTTTTAAATTTAAAATATAAACAAAGAAATTGTCGGTATCCAAATAATTAAATCGACGGTAATTGTGTTGATTTTATTGAATCAAATATTGACAGAAATGGCGTCGATTTTATATAATAATATCGACGGCAATGTTGTCGATTTTAGTAAGTAGGTAAAATTTCCAAACTCATATTATAGACGAAAAAGCTGTCGATTTTATTAGAATTTTTAAAAAATGACAAGCTTTATAGTGACCATCCCAGCCGTCTATTTTGCCGTCGACTTTTAATATTATCGACGGCTTAGCCATCGATTTGGCTGTCGATTTTAACGATGTTTCTTGTAGTGTCCAAATTATATTATTTTAGCTAAATAAATTTTATCTTTTTAAGTAGCTCAAATATTATATCATTTGAATTATCTTTATAATTTTTATTTTATCTAAATTTAATTTTTTATATTTTTAGATTTAAATTTAAAAATTTGTGTTAATGTTAGAATATTTTTAAAAAATAATATTATAGCTTAATAAATCTATTAAAGACAGGTCGATTATGGCACGTCAATGTGATCCAATTTGGTGATAAATAGAAGACACGATTTAGTGTTCATAGTTAAAATTTGGTGGCTAAACTCTGTTTTTGTGGTAGTGTACGTGATAATTTTTTTAGTAACATTTTAAACATCGTATTTTTATTCTAAATGTCCTATTTTGTCCTATTTTAGTAAACGAAAAAGGTGATAATATAAAAAGAAAAGAAAATTTTTTTAAAAAAAAAATTAATTTTAAGTAGAGGACTAAAATAGGATGGACTAAAATATGTGGGACTAGAAAAGATAACGTCTTATGTATCAAAGACAAAATTAAGGTCTCAAGTATCAAAGGCAAACCTGGATCAAATATTGCATCACATTTTAATAGGAATATAGATAATTACTTACTACAGTACATGCAGACACATCAAATGAACTAAAATTAAGCTCAAGATCTATTATTGATAGGATAAGTCAAAAAGCAATTTCAAAAATTTAATAGTAAATGAGTAAAATGACATAATCTTCCTATTTCAATAAATGTCAATTCAATCAACGAGTACAAACTATACAAAATATCAATAAAAGGTAATTAGTAAATGGTACAAAATTACCAATCATCTAAAAATCTGAATCATCTTCAATCTGCCATTCCAGTTTCAAGGGCCACAACAGGAGACTCAGCTGGTCTGAAACTCATCCCGGACTCTTCATTACTTGTAGATGCACAAACTGGGATGTTGAGACCAGGACTTGATGTTTTCACTTGATCAGTAAAAGCCGATTTAGCTATTGAGGTTGGTGCTATTCCACCACCAATGTTCCTATCTTTTTCCATATTCTGCTGATTTTTCACATTGTCATGTCTTTTGCATTAATCACAAACCAAACATCATCTTTCTTTACAAAAGCATAAAAATAACATAGTTTATAAATCCAAAACACAATATGGCAAATCACCATACAACAAATTTATAGACATAGTTATAGTATGAGATACCTTAGTGAGGATGTCTATCAGCTCCTTTGGGATTCTACCAGGAACATTAGGACAACTTTTGTTGTAGTGCCTTGTCACACCGCAGTTTGAACACCTTCTCTGTTGCTTAAATTTTGAGTTTTTCTTGGGAGCTCCCTTACTCTTCACCACCAATAGGTCAACAACCTAGTCATTGTCTAAATTATTGTTGCGTGGATTTTCACCTCGCTTTTGGAGTTTTGTAATTGTGTTGACAACATCATTCATTGCTTCGACAAAATCACTTGAGTTCTTACATGCAACATACATCAACCTAGAACACTCAGCACCCAACACACCCAAACGACACTTTAGTACCTTATCAGAATCACTTGGATCATCGACGTTTGACTTCATGAAATCACTCTTGGGATTCTTCGTCCAACGCTTGCACACTAAGCATTCTAGAATAACTTCAACGTGTTGTTGTTTTAGGCATGCGAATATGTGCATGCAAGGAATCCCTCTATTTTCAAACCACAGACACTCGCAACGAAGCCTCCCCCCCAACTCTGTCAAACTCAACCACATGATCAATCTCTGGTACTCCAAAACTGTTACACTTGAAGTATAGTTTTCCACCATCCTGAATGTTCAACTCTGTATTCATAGCACAAGCACCCTCAGTTTCCTTCTTGACCTACCGAAACATGTTACGAGTGAAAGTCTTTGCAGCAAAATCTTCAAGTGTCGACAAAAAAGTCACAAGTACTGGATCGATATATTTACTATTGAACTCTGTAACTCTTTCATTGTTCTTGTAATGGCTAACAATGGTCTCCATGTTATTGATGAATTCAAGATGGGTATCTTTCTTTCTCACATATGCTTTTATTAGAGAGTTAATCCCTTCACACTGGGATGTTGTCCTAATTCGCCCGAAAAATTGGTCCCTCAAATATCCATAAATTCCTCAACTCATAGCTTTGGACGACCCAACAGTTGCTTGATAAGTCCTGGCCACCATGTCTCCCCACATGACCTGAAACTCTTCAACACTTGCATTAGCATAAATCAATTTCTTGAAGTCATTTAGAAATCCACTATTCTTAACCTTCTCGCATGCATTCTTATGTAAGTGCCATGCACATAGTTGATGTGTTGAATAAGGAAAGACCTGTTTAATGGCTTCTCTCATTGAAAGATCTCTGTCGGTGACAACTGCTGTAGGGTGTTTATTCCCCATTGCTTCCAAAAAAGTTTTCAAGAGCCACTTGTATGAACCAATATCCTCATTAACAAGAAGACCACATCCAAATATGACGGTCTGCCCATGATGATTGCTACCAGAAAATATCACAAGTGGTTTATTGTAGACATTCCTATTGTAAGTTGAATCAAATGTCAAGACATCCCCAAAGCACTCATAATCAATACGGCTAGTCCCACCAACCCAGAACAAATTTTCCAATCGATTTTCATTACTTAATGTGTACTTGCCAAAGAAATAAGAATCATTCCCAGCTTTACCTCTCAGGTAGCTTATTGCACCATTTGCATAACCACCCTTTACATTTTCCTTCCTATGTTGAGTAATGAGGTTGTACATATCTTTTTGGTTAAAAGACAAGTTTGCATATCCACCTTTTTGAGCAGCCAAGTATCCCAAGATGTGACAGGTCCTGATACCTATGTCATGCAAATTCTTTGCCTGAGCTTTATCCGAGACACTGAATGTGCGATACTCAGGCATCATGTTAACGTTGACTGGATCAACTAATCCATGAGAGTGCTCTTCGTAGAATGAAACAACCGTCCATTTATGAATTTTTCTATCTAGTCTTGCACGAATTCTCGTCCAGCAACAACTTCGAGTTAGGGGTCGGTGGCCCTGATTCTTTCGTCCTTTTCAACCTCTTCCTTTCTTGAGCCCGCCGATTGCAAACAATTTGGCGCATAATTACATAACCATCACTATCATGTCTGACTTCATCCAACCTCATAGCAAAACCGTGCATCATTGCATAAGTCTTGTAGAATCGATAAACAGCTTCCTCATATGTAAACTTGGTGGACAAAATTGTGATCAACAATAATGGCTCTTTGGCATGTGCATAAAAACATTAACTCAGCACTTTCTTTCCATAATCTCGTTCAACTAACCAGCAAGTGTACTGGGTCGTCCAAGTAATAAACCTTACGTTAGTAAGGGTCGATCCCACAGAGATTGTTGGTATGAAGCAAGCTATGGTCACCTTGTAAATCTCAGTTAGGCAGATTAAATGGTTATGGATTTCAAAAATTAATAATAAACAGAAAATAAAATAGGATAGAAATACTTATGTAAATTAATGGTGGGGATTTCAGATAGGCGTGTGGAGATGCTAGAATCCTTTTGAATCTCTACTTTCTTATTGCTCTCATCCAATCCTTCTTACTCCTTTCCATGGCGAGCTGTATGTAGGGCATCATCATCATCAATGGCAACTTTTAATCCTCTCGGGAAAATGGTCCTATGCGCTGTCACTGCACGGCTAATCGTCTGGAGGCATCACCCTTGTTGATAGGCTACATCCCATCCTCGCAGTGAAAACTATGCTCACGCGCTCTGTCACAGCACGGCTAATCACTGGTTGGTTCCCGCGCCTACTGGAATAGAATCCCTTGATCCTTTTGCGTCTGTCACTAACGCCCAGCACTTGCAAGTTTGAAGCACGTCACAGTCATT
>NC_029773.3:39323103-39323715 GCF_000817695.3 Arachis duranensis | reverse complement strand
AGGCTTTTCTTGGAGTTGAACTCCAAGTTATAACGTGTTTTGGGCGTTCAACTCCGGATCATGACGTTTTTCTGGCGTTTAATTCCAGACAGCAGCATGTACTTGGCGTTCAACGCCAAGTTACATCGTCAATTTCCGAATAAAGTATGGACTATTATATATTGCTGGAAAGCTATAAATGTCTACTTTCCAACGCCGTTGAGAGCGCGCCATTTAGAGTTTTGTAGCTCCAGAAAATCCATTTCGAGTGCAGGGAGGTCAGATTCCAACAGCATCAGCAGTCCTTTTGTCAGCCTTTTTCAGAGTTTTGCTCAAGTCCCTCAATTTCAGCCAGAAATTACCTGAAATCATAGAAAGACACACAAACTCATAGTAAAGTCCAGAAATGTGAATTTAACATAAAAACTAATGAAAACATCCCTAAAAGTAGCTCAAACTTACTAAAAACTATCTAAAAACAATGCCAAAAAGCGTATAAATTATCCGCTCATCACAACACCAAACTTAAATTGTTGCTTGTCCCCAAGCAACTGAAAATCAATTAGGATAAAAAGAAGAGAATATACTATAAATATCAAAATATCAATGAATATTAATTCTAATTAGATGAGC
>NC_029773.3:39321245-39322984 GCF_000817695.3 Arachis duranensis | reverse complement strand
AAATGCCACAGACACATAACTGGGTGAACCTTTTCAGATTGTGACTCAGCTTTGCTAGAGTCCCCAGTTAGAGGTGTTCAGAGCTCTTAAGCACACTCTTTTTTGCTTTGGGTCACGACTCTAACCATTCAGTCTCAAGCTTTTCACTTGGGCCTTCATGACACAAGCACATGGTTAGGGACAGCTTGATTTAGCCGCTTAGGCCTGGATTTGATTTCCTTGGGCCCTCCTATCCATTGATGCTCAAAGCCTTGGATCCTTTTTACCCTTGCCTTTTGGTTTTAAAGGCTATTGGCTTTTTCTGCTTACTTTTTCTTTTTCTTTCTATTTTTTTGCCATTTTTTTTGCAAGCTTTTTTTTTCACTGTTTTTTCTTGCTTCAAGAATCAATTTTATGATTTTTCAGATTATCAATAACATTTCTCTTTGTTCATCATTCTTTCAAGAGCCAACAATTTTAACATTCATAAACAACAAGATCAAAAACATGCATTGTTCAAGCATTCATTCAAAAAATAAAAAGTATTGTCACCACATCAATATAATTAAATTAAATTCAAGGATAAATTCGAAATTTATGTACTTCTTGTTCTTTTGAATTAAAACATTTTTTATTTAAGAAAAGTGAAGGATTTATAGAATTTATTCATAGCTTTAAGACATAGTTACTACATTCTAATGATCATGAAGTAGAGACACAAAACATAGATAGACATGAAGGATAAAAACCGAAAAAGCAGAGAAAATAAGAACAAGGAATGAGTCCACCTGAGTGAGGGTGGCGCCTTCTTGAAGGTCCAATGGTGCTTTTTGAGCTCTTTTATGTCTCTTCCTTGCTTCTGTTGCATGATCCCTAGTGATTTTGGTGTTCCTGTCCTTAGTTGCTTCCAATAATTATGTGGAGGAACATGTATCCCCTGAGGTATCTCAGGGATTTTTTGATGAGGGAATTTCTCATGCTCTCTTGATGTGCAGTCAAATGCTCTTCTACTGAGTTATGGACCCTTGAGATGAATATCTCCATCTCCCATGACTTGGAGGTGGAAGCTTTTTGTCTTCCCTTTTCTCTTTTTTTTTTGAGGTTTCTCTGAATTGTTGATTTTTAGTTTCTCTTGACTTCCTCTTCAGAGTCTTTTCAGGTTCAGAATCAGCTTCAACAAGAGTGCATTTTTTCTTGTTCCTGCTCATATGAAAGAGAAGAGGAAAAGAAAAGGAAGAGAAATCTTCTATGTCACAGTAAGGAGGATCCTTATTATTAGTAGAAGAAGAAAGGGGATAATGGAAGGAGAGGGATGAATAGTCTGTATAAAGAGTAAGGACAGGGGAGGTGATAAGAGATGAAGAGAAGTGCTAGTAAATAAATAAATAAATAGAAGTGAGAGGAAAAAGTAGTTAGGTGGTTTTGAAAAAGATAAGAAACAAACAAAAAGTCAAATAGTTAGTTGAAAAAGATATTAAAGTCAAATTTGAAAAGATAAGAAGATAAGAAGTTAGGTAAGATATTTTAAAATCAAATTTTTTTGAAAAAGATAAAATTTTGAAAAAGATATGATAAAAAGATAAGATAAGAAGATATGATAAAAAGATAAGATTTAAAAAAAAAGCTATTTTGAAAAAGATTTAATTTTTAAAATTAAAATTGATTAAAAGATAAGATTCTAGAATTTAAAGATTGAACCTTTCTTAACAAGAAAGTAACAAACTTCAAATTTTTGAATCAAAACATTAATTATTGATTAT
>NC_029773.3:39320702-39320998 GCF_000817695.3 Arachis duranensis | reverse complement strand
CAACTCAAATTTTCGAAAATTTGGAGAAAAATAAGGAAAAGATATTTTTTATTTTTAAATTTTTAATGATGAGAGAGAAAAACATAAAAATGACTCAATGCATGAAATTTTCAGATCAAAACAATGAATGCATGCAAGGATGCTATGAATGTCAAGATGAACACCAAGAACACTTTGAAGATCATGATGAACATCAAGAACATATTTTGAAAAATTTTTGATGCAAAGAAAACATGCAAGACACCAAACTTAGAAATATTTAATGCATGGACTCTAACAAACGAAAAATGCACATG
>NC_029773.3:39319577-39320449 GCF_000817695.3 Arachis duranensis | reverse complement strand
TTTTCTAATTTTTTTGTATTTTTATTAATTTTTTCGAAAATAAAGTTTGAAAAAAAAAACGAAAAATAAAAGAAAAATTTTGAAAAAAGATTTTTGAAAAGAAAATTACCTAATCTGAGCAACAAGATGAACCGTCAGTTGTCCAAACTCAAACAATCCCCGGCAACGGCGCCAAAAACTTGGTGCACACCCCGGCAACGGCACCAAAAACTTGGTGAACGAAATTGTGATCAACAATAATGACTCTTTGGCATGTGCATAAAAACATTAACTCAGCACTTTCTTTCCACAATCTCGTTCAACTAACCAGCAAGTGTACTGGGTCGTCCAAGTAATAAACCTTACGTGAGTAAGGGTCGATCCCACATAGATTGTTGGTATGAAGCAAGCTATGGTCACCTTGTAAATCTCAGTTAGGCAGATTAAATGGTTATGGATTTCGAAAATTAATAATAAACAGAAAATAAAATAGGATAGAAATACTTATGTAAATTAATGGTGGGGATTTCAGATAGGCGTGTGGAGATGCTAGAATCCTTTCGAATCTCTACTTTCTTATTGTTCTCATCCAATCCTTCTTACTCCTTTCCATGGCAAGCTGTATGTAGGGCATCACCATCATCAATGGCTACTTTTAATCCTCTCGGGAAAATGGTCCTATGCGCTGTCACTGCACGGCTAATCGTCTGGAGGCATCACCCATGGCTGATGGCTACATCCCATCCTCGCAGTGAAAACTATGCTCACGCGCTCTGTCACAGCACGGCTAATCACTGGTTGGTTCCCGCGCCTACTGGAATAGAATCCCTTGATCCTTTTGCGTCTGTCACTAACGCCCAGCACTTGCAAGTTTGAAGCACGTCACAGTCATT
>NC_029773.3:39311548-39319143 GCF_000817695.3 Arachis duranensis | reverse complement strand
ATCCCCGAGCTGAGGCTTCTCTTGGAGTTGAACGCCAAGTTATAACGTGTTTTGGGCGTTCAACTCCGGATCATGACGTGTTTCTGGCGTTTAACTCCAGACAGCAGCATGTACTTGGCGTTCAACGCCAAGTTACGTCGTCAATTTCCAAATAAAGTATGAACTATTATATATTTCTGGAAAGCTCTGGATGTCTACTTTCCAACGCCGTTGAGAACGCGCCATTTGGAGTTCTGTAGCTCTAGAAAATCCATTTCGAGTGCAGGGAGGTCAGATTCCAACAGCATCAGCAGTCCTTTTGTCAGCCTTTTTCAGAGTTTTGCTCAAGTCCCTCAATTTCAGTCAGAAATTACCTGAAATCACAGAAAAACACACAAACTCATAGTAAAGTCCAGAAATGTGAATTTAACATAAAAACTAATGAAAACATCCCTAAAAGTAGCTTGAACTTACTAAAAACTACCTAAAAACAATGCCAAAAAGCGTATAAATTATCCGCTCATCAAAACTGAAGTTGCATGATATCTTCTCGTGACAACTCTACTATTCTCTTATCTTGAGGTCTATCTTCATCAGCCTCCGAATCGTCATCTAAAAAATCTAGATCGTCTCCTCTTGGAAACTCCTCATCAGAGTCTGTTCCAAAAAGATCATTATTCGATGGCTCCATCTCCCAAAAATCAACATACACCTACAATTTATAAAAAAACAAACACATCACCACACAATTAACATTTCACAGATATGTAGACTAGAAAAATTGCCACCAATTCACATAAAATACAGTAACACCTTTAAAGAACTAAAATATTTTAATACAATCCATCCAATTGTATTTACTTTTATGTCCCCCATTTGGTTGACTAGCTTCTTTGTATCTTAAAGACCTAAGCAGAAAAACATATATTTAGATTAATTTTTTTTTAAAATGAGCATCAATGATTTCATCACTTTAGAATTTCATTTGTCTGGTCTATACAAAGTATAAATGACATTCTCACCAAAGATAAAATGAAGGAAATGTATGTAACAATGAAAACATGTGATAGTAATACTTGCACCTGACCTGAACTATGTCACAAACGTTATGTTTATAGAAACAATATAGATAATAAATATTAAAAATTGATTCAAATGAGGCGTATAAAGAAAGACAACACTGATTTGGATGCATTTTAATCTAATGTTCAAGAATTATGAGGTCATGAACAAGGACTAGCATTCAGCTTCTTTTTATTTCTGGCTGGCTACTACCGATTTTTATTTGCTTCATAATCATTCAATAGATATAAATAATTAATATCATATAATTTGTTTAGGCCTTTTCTACTTCATGACTTCTATTTCACTTCTTTCGAAGGAAACGAGCAAAGTGAAAATTAGTTTAGAAAGTCAGCATCACAATTAAATAAAATATAAATAATTCAGATTAAGTAAATACTTTTTTGATATTATACACCAAAACTAAAGCAGTAAGCATTCTCTTCCATATGAAAGTGAAGGTGAAAGGGTCATTGTTTGTAACAGAAGAACGGTAGCAAACAGGGACATTGCAAGAAGATAAATTAAAAAAACAAAACACAACACCACCAACAATATAACATCAGCAACTATAACAAGATGAAAGGTTCAGAAAAATAAGACAACAACATCCAAGGTGTTTCTGATCAAAATTAAAGCTACTCTTGTCCTAATAACCTATTTCAATTCTAATTAACTCAATTCAGAACAAAACTAAAAAGCATAAAGCAAAGAAAAAGATATAAAAAAAATTAGTGGCTTATTTTAGTATATGCCTAGCATGGTTAAATTGAGATATAGTGATAAATTACCACATAAGAAGAAAAATATATAAATGTAAATAACCAATGAGGATAAAATAAAAATAGATGGGCGGTATGATTTCTTCAATCTGGTAGAAATCACTTTTTCATTTACCAAACTAACTTATATTCAATAAGGACAAAATGCCACCATTACATTTGTTTTTCAAAAGTTCTTTGGGTGTATAAAGATGGCAAGATCTAAATTTGATAAAACTTTTGAACGGAGGAAAGGATCTAGACATCCACCCTAATTCTCTACTGTTCCATATTAAAATTGGATTTAGAATGACATTAGACAATCCACTATTCCACCCACACAATTATATACCTTTAATTGATAACTGAATGCACCCTCCACTTTGTTAAGATTCAAATTCATCCTAAAGTAAAAAATTCTAATAGCTTTCTTCTATCAATTCAAGTCTTGTATTTGTTGAGATCCTCGCTCTAAATAGATAAGCAAATTTTCATAACTAATGAGCCTAGTCATTAATGTTATAAAGCAAAGTTTTCTAGAGGTATCAATTTTGAAAGACAAACTATATATTTTTCCATACAAGAGACATAATATCATCTGATATAAATAATATATGAATTGAAAAAATAGAGAAAAATCCTTGTGGCAAAAAATACTCGTTATTTTAGTAACCAAATTTAATCAAGTTGGTCTAGTAGCTTATTAATACAATAGAAACCATTAAAAAAGGAAAAAATAAATTGTAAATCTGATCTAAAGAGAAAAGCAAATCCACTTTGACTACTCAAGTTATCAATGATAAAAAACTAAATGAACAGAGACAGGGACTAAAAACTACTAATAGTTATAAACAAATTAAACATAAACTGATCTAGCATGACAAATAAACAAATACCATCTTGAATATTACCTATTTTGTGAAAAAGTCACACTAATTTTTTCTAAATGAAAAGTTAAATTTTCATTCAAAAAGAAAAAGGGCCACCTTTGGGGTGGAGTCTCTATGCCTCTAACTAACATACATAACACATTTTTATAATCTTATATTTCCAATCAGGCTCGTCCATATCTAGATCCAAATCATTTATACATATATACAAAATGGAGTTTTATTAAACAAAATCATTACATATTTATACTTTTAGTATACATAGTCATATGCAAATAAACTGCATAATCCACATCCATGCAAGTTTTTTTTTTCAATTTTACCTATCTCTGCATCATATTAGAGTAATAATTTGAGTAAACAAGTGACACTTTTACTTATCTACATGATTATATCCTTTCCTTTGAATTTAAACTACTACTAAAAATATATAATGATTCCCATAAGTGTAGAGAAATTAATCCATCAATTTACATAATATTTTAAAGGTGTCTATACTTGTATAAGAGAAAATGAAGACACAAAGCAAGTATCTAATTGGTAAGATAAATAAAGTCCTGGTTTGTTTTGAAATTTTTATATTTTTAATTTATGTTTTGGTTGTTTTTTTTCTCGTCTTTCTTTTTTTTTAAGATTTAATGATTAAAAAAAACTGGTGTTCATTGTTTTATTCACAAAAATATAAAATCAGGAAACAAAATACAGACAGTGTAGGTAGGAATTTAACCCCAAAAGACCCAAATCATGCCAAATATATTGAAGACAGAACTAAAAGATTATTATTAAAGAACTAAAAGATTTTAATACAATCCATCAAATTGTATTTACTTTTATGTTTTCTATTTGGTTGACTAGCTTCTTTATATCTTAAAGACCTAAACAGACATTCTTATTCTTACTTGAAACATGCTTCTGCTTGCAACATATTTTCATATTGTTGTTTTTCTCCAATTACTAAGTAGTATCCATCAAGTTTGTTAAAGTAGATTATGCAAATACATAGACATGAACAATAAAGTAGTCAATTTAATTCTAAGAATCTTAGTTGTAAAAGAGCCATCAATAACCAGTACCAGAATAAAAAAGAATTAACTTCAGGTTATGCACGCATATGTTAAAAGAACTTACTCTTGGTGTATATTATTTCTATTTTTCAAACCAAATATACTAATAAGTTGTAGAATGCACAATTGCACTTGGTGCGTGCTAATAAACTAAATACAAATCAAACAATGATATAACTATAAATATAATAAAAGGTAATATATGATAAGACTTTGACTAATTAGCTTATTGATCTTGACATAGAATAAGTGCCTATAATTCTATTCCTTCTCCAACTATACAAAAAAGCATGAGGGCCTAACTAGTAGAAGATATAACTCTAAAAAAGATATAAAATAGTTGGCATGTTCTTTCCAAAATTGATCCTATTAAAAGGTTAATTTGCATTACATAGGTTGTGAGTAATGCAATAAATTGTCTTCCTTTTTGTGCCGTACTACATAAAAGAAAAAAGGGTATATCATTGTATATTTAAAATTATTCACACATCAATATCCAAAATAATTAATAGAAAAATATATCTCTTGCCAATATTATTTAAATATTGCACTTGAATCTAAAAGCTGAAATGGAAGCAAGAAAAAGAAGTAGCACATTTTACAATATAGTTAAAAAATAACCGAACAAATAGCACCAGACAACCTAGACCACATTTTTAACTACCACCCAATAAGAGAAGAATGCATTATTATTCACAAACAAGATAACTGCCTTTCTCTTACTTATATAAACTCTGTAGAATAATTACTTAGTGTTGCACAAATATCAACTATTTTTTTAACACAAAAAGAAAAAAATAGTACTTCTAAATACTGTTGAAACATGTATAAAATTATGTTCACTGAATTTTTTAAGAGATATCTTGTCTATTTTATATCTAATTTTATCTCCAAATAACTTTATATATATCTTGTAGTCTTTGAAATTGTCTTAAGATAATTATCAAAAAGGACATAAATACGCTCAACATATAAGAATTTCTCACCTCTCCTTAGTCCTAACCATATAAAAAAAAGTGATCACTATTTACTTGACCCTTCAGAACACACTAACACAAGAAGATTATTAGTTCACATTAAATACTATATGGACCCATAAACGTACTCTAGTGACCATTTTTCCTTACATGTCTACTTGATAGATACAGTACTTCATTAATATAATTTATTTAATATAAGAAGTTATAAAATAACTCAGTAAATGCATTCACTTTATTTATAAGATAACTCAGTAAGTGTAAAGTAGTGAGCTTTTTTAAAAATTGTAGAACTAACAAGTTCCAGCAATCCTTACTTTATAAAAGAAGCTAAAAAGAAAATAATTTAAAAGGCAGCATATTTAATACCAACTACTTCAAAAATATTTTTTTAAATGAAAAAGAAAAAAATAAGAAGAGGTATTCAATTCTAGTCTAAACAACCTCTCATCTCCTCTCCTCTCTCTCCTCTCCCCAAAGAAAAAAAGCCTAAAACTTGAAATTAAAGCTTGTAAGACTTCCAAAAATACATACATTAGAGAAAAAGAAAGCAAAAAGACAGGTTAAAAAAAATAAAAAAAGTAGAGGCAGCAGCTGAAAAATCAAAGAATTTTTCCATTTCAGATACAAAAACGTGATCCCAAAACCTGTTATAGTTGTGAACTTATGTAAAAGATAACTATAACAACAAAAAAATATCAAAGCAATTAAAAGTTTCAGGAATGAAAAGGGAAGTTTTTTTGGTGACTAATGAAAAAGGGAGATTGTAATAATAAACTTAACATTTAAAAACATATTTTTCCTAACTTACAATATTAGGCAATAAAATTGGATTCAATATACTAATGCTTGTACATCTTAGTTCAAAGTAGAATCAGCAGAAGCCAAGATTTTGACAATATAAATAAAAAAAGAATAATAAATAAATAATAGGAATTGACATTTGAGAAGCAGAGGCTACAATCAAAGATACAATGAATAAAAAATGAGAAAAAGACAGAAGTCTATAATTGTTCAAGAAATTAAATATAAAAGTTATCTCTTTTAAGAAGGCCAAAATGCAGCAGGACCGAATACAACATTAACTCCAATGATAGTTTCTCTGAAAGGATATGTTGGCTATTTTGAATTAATTAACCAAAAACATGCAAAAAATTGGCTATATCCTCAAGTAACAGAAGAACACAAGCAAACAGAGGGGATCATCCCAAATCCTTGGGATATAATTACCATAAGTAGATTATATTAATTTCACTGTTTCGAAGTCAAATTCTATCTACTTGGGCAGGGTCCCAATTCAACAAAGCAACCGTTGCTTACCTATTTTTCTTTTTTCTATTTAGCCACTCCCTGACAAATACTCTCCATAATCCCGCATAATCATCTTTAAATATTTGGTACAACACGCTTACTCAGTTACTCTTTCTATCACTAATTAATTGCAAGAAGATAAATTAAAAAAATAAAATAAAACACCAACAACAACACAACATCAGCAACTATAATAAGATGAAAGGTTCAGAAAAATAACACAACAACATCCAAGGTGTTTCTGATCAAACTTCAAGCTACTTTTATTCCAATTACCTACTTCAATTCCAATTAACTCAGTTCAGAACAAATGAAAGGACATTAAGCAAATAATGAACAGCATAAAATTCAAGCTAGAATACACAAGTAAATACTACAAAATAATTTCAAGTCACAGCAAACAAAATTCAAAATCTAACTAACAAAAATTATGAACAAAATTAAGTAATTAACTAAAATAAATTATTCCTATTTCCTAGTCACAGAAGATAAGATATTCAAAACCAAAAATCATGAACAACTTAAAATTTCAAAATTAGTAATCACAAGAATCAACAGCGCAAAACTCTGGCCAGAATACACAAATAAATGAATACTCCACAATGGAGAAAAAGAGAAGACCTACCTGAATCGCGAACAGAATGAACGAAGATGTCAGCGGTGAGGCAAGGTTCTAGCTAATGGATGAAGACAGAACGAACAGAGATGTCAGGCGGCGAGGGAAGCACGAAGAAGTTCTTGACAGTGACGGTTACGGTGACGGTAACGGAGGCACGGTGAACATAGAGAGAGCGCTCTCGAACAGAGGAGACGACTTCAAGCTCATGCGACGGCGCCAAACTATCACACGCGATGCCTGTACATATGACGGGACTACGAGGTTGAGGTGGCTGCATTGGTTGGCATGGCTGCTGGCTGCGGGCGGTGGGATTGGGCCAATGGGTGGGTATAGGTTGAGTTATTTTTTCTTTCAATTTTAGAGAGGAATGGGGTAAAGGTGCATTGAGTTTTTGAACAATGATAAGAAATATAACTTTACTTTTTAATGTTTATAAAAATTATATATTTATCCTTCTTATAAAAATATTTAATTACAACATTTTCCTATTTTAGTTAAGATATTAACTTTTATTGAGTTAAATTAACTCAAATTAAAATTAAACATCTAATTAAAACGTACCACATTACAAAGGATAATTTAGATATTGATTTAGAAGAGGTTGGTAGAACTCACTTTATTATAATATTATATTATTATTTATTCATAACAAGACACATGCTCCCTTTATATATATAACCAAATGAAAGAATTAAAAATGTGGCTATCAGTCTTATCACTTTCATTTTTTGCTTTTACCATCGACTTGGAAAAAGAAGAAAGAAAGACCGAGAGAGAATGCGAGCTTTCATGAAAACTGAGTTTTCGATTCTAAATTTTTGAAATCCGTAATTCCAATAAAAAATTTAATCTAACAAAAGTGTTTGTATTCTTTTTTTTTACACGATGACATTATTTCTGTTCAGGAGAAGTTGATGGAAACGTAATTCCTC
>NC_029773.3:39300640-39303431 GCF_000817695.3 Arachis duranensis | reverse complement strand
CTCTGAATCAGATTTTTGCTCAGGACCCTCAATTTCAGCCAGAAAATATCTGAAATCTCAGAAAAACACACAAACTATTGATAAAGTCCAGAAAAGTGAATTTTGACTAAAAACTAATAAAAATATAATAAAAACTAACTAAAATATACTAAAAACATACCAAAAACAATGCCAAAAAGCGTATAAATTATCCGCTCATCACAACACCAAACTTAAATTGTTGCTTGTCCTCAAGCAACTGAAAATCAAGATAGAATAAAAAGAAGAGAATATACTATAGACTCCAAAATATCAAAGAAACTTAGCTCCAATTAGATGAGCGGGACTAGTAACTTTTTGCTTCTGAACAGTTTTGGCATCTCACTTTATCCTTTGAAGTCTAGAATGATTGGCATCCATAGGAACTCAGAACTCAGATAGTGTTATTGATTCTCCTGGTTAAGTATGATGATTCTTGAACATAGCTACTTTATGAGTCTTGGCTGTGGCCCAAAGCACTCTGTCTTCCAGTATTACCACCGGATACATACATGCCACAGACACATACTTGGGAGAACCTTTTCAGATTGTGACTCAGCTTTGCTAAAGTCCCCAATTAGAGGTGTCCAGGGTTCTTAAGCACACTCTTTTTGCCTTGGATCACAACTTTATTATTATATTTTTTCTTCTTTTCTTTTTTCATTTTTTTTTTGTATTCACTACTTTTTCTTGCTTCAAGAATCAATCTGATGATTTTTCAGATCCTCAATAACATTTCTCCTTTACCATCATTCTTTCAAGAGCCAACAAGTTTAACATTCTTTAATCAAAAAATTCAAAAGACATATGCACTGTTCAAGCATTCATTCAGAAAACAAAAAGTATTGTCACCACATCAAACTAATTCAACTAGTTTCAGAGATGGATTCAAAATCCTGTACTTCTTGTTCTTTTGTGATTAAAGCATTTTTTATTTAAGAGAGGTGATGGATTCATAGGACATTCATAGCTTTAAGACATGAACCTTAAATTTTATTAATCATGAATTAAGAACAAGACTCAAAAATAGATATAAGATAAGACTAATAGTAATAGAAAAAAAAATTCAAATAGGCTCCTAATGATAGAGGTTATCACAGAGTTAGGACTCAACAACCTTGATTTTGAGAAGTGGATGCTCCCTCAACTTGAGGGGAGAACTTTTGGCGTTTCAACTCTTGAAGTTCACGCCCCTGCTTCTCTTGTTCCTTCAGCAATTTGCAGAGCATGCAGTTCTGATTCTGCTATTCTTTCTTAAGTTGTTCCATAGTTTCTTGCAACTTGGTGATAGATGCTTCTAGGCTGGCCCAGTAGTCAATTTTAGGAAATTCAGGGAGGAACTCCTGTGCCCTCTTTTTGATAGAGTTGTCTTGCATTTGTCCTTCCATTGACTTCTTGGTGATTGGATGTTCAATTGGTATGAATTTATCTACTCCCATCTTCACCCTAGCCTCTTTACAGAGCAAGGAGATCAAGCTTGGGTAAGCCAGTTTGGCTTCAGTGGAATTCTTGTTTGCAATTGTGTAGATCTCACAAGCAATCAGATGATGAACCTCCACTTCTCTTCCAAGCATAATGCAATGAATCATCACTGCTCTCTTGATAGTGACCTCAGAACGGTTGCTAGTGGGCAATATGGAACGCCCAATAAAGTCTAGCCAACCTCTTGCAATTGGTTTGAGGTCTTCTCTCTTGAGTTGGTTTGGGACACCTTTTGAATTAGTCATCCACTTGGTTCCAGGGAGGCATATGTCCTCTAGAACTTGATCCAACCCCTTATCTACTCTCACCGTTCTCCTATTAAAGGATTTAGGATCATCTTGTAGTTGAGCTAATTTGAAGACCTATCTTATTTTATCCAGATGGAAGTAAATAATTCTCCCTCTGACCATGGTTCTGTAGGTATGAAAAGCAGTTCCAATCATTCTCTGCTTATCTGTCAGCCATAGATTTGAGTAGAATTCATGTTGCCTCTTGAATTGGTTTGTTTTCCTTTGGGGGCCATGATCTTGATGAGCCTTAACTTAGTGATCACGGAAAAGCACACCAAACTTAGAGGTTTGCTTGTCCTCAAGCAAAAGAAAGGAAAGAGGGGAGAGAGGAGGAGAGCAAATTCGAAGGTGGGGAGAAAGGGGTGGCCGAACGTGTATTTATAAGGGAAGGGGAGAGATTTCAAAAATTTTGAAGGAGATTTGAGAAGATATGGAAAGAATTTAAGAAAAATTTGAGTTTTTGAAGAAGATTTGGGAAGGATTTGAGAGAGATTTGAAGAATGAGTTTAATTTTTGAAAATTTGAAGGTGAATGATGAAAGTTTGAAATGTGTTTATGTAGAAAATTATGGATCAAAACAGGAAAGTTTGAAAAAAATGTGATTAGAAAGCGAAATCTCCATCCCCCACCTTTCTGGCGTTAAACGCCCAAAATGGTATCCATTCTGGCGTTTAACGCCCAAATGCTGGCCATTGTGGGCGTTTAACACCCAGCCAGGTACCCTGGCTGGCGTTAAACGCCAGAATCCCCTTTATCACTGGGCGTTTTGCTAAGCGCCCAGGATGCTGCACACCTGGCGTTAAACGCCCAGAATAGTGCCCATTCTGGCGTTTAACGCCCAAAATGGCACCTTTACTGGCGTTAAACGCCCAGAATGGTGCCCATTCTGGAGTTTAACGCCCAAAGTACCCTTTACTGGCGTTTTTTCACCAGCAAGCTCTTTTTCTCTGCTTTTTGCACTGAATCCTTCTGTAACTCTGTGAATTCCTTCAATTTTGATA
>NC_029773.3:39299563-39300420 GCF_000817695.3 Arachis duranensis | reverse complement strand
TCTGGATGACAACTTCTTGTCATGCCACTTCTTTGCCTTTTCCTTATAAATCTTTGCATTTTCAAAGGCACTGAGTCTGAATTCATCTAGCTCATTTAGCTGGAGCAATCTTTTTTCACCAGCTAACTTAGCATCCAGGTTTAGGAATCTGGTTGCCCAGTAGGCTTTATGTTCCACTTCCACGGGCAGGTGACAGGCCTTGCCATACACAAGTTGGTATGGAGAGGTTCCTATTGGAGTCTTGAATGCTGTTCTGTATGCCCACAGAGCATCATCCAAGCTCTTTGCCCAATCCTTTCTTCGGGCAATTACAGTCCGTTCTAGGATTCTTTTTAGCTCTCTGTTAGAGACTTCAGCTTGCCCATTTGTTTGTGGATGATATGGGGTTGCCACTTTGTGGCTAATTCCATACCGGACCATAGCAGAGTAAAGTTGTTTATTGCAGAAATGAGTACCCCCATCACTGATTAGGACTCTGGGAACACCAAATCTGCTGAAGATGTGTTTCTGGAGAAATTTCAGCACGGTCTTAGTATCATTAGTGGGTGTAGCAATTGCTTCTACCCACTTAGATACATAGTCCACTGCCACCAGAATGTAAGTGTTTGAATATGATGGTGGGAACGGACCAATGAAGTCAATCCCCCATACATCAAACAATTCAATCTCTAAGATCCCTTGTTGAGGCATGCGTATCCGTGAGGTAAGTTACCAGCTCTTTGGCAGCTGTCACAGTTACGCACAAACTCTCGGGCATCTCTATAGAGAGTAGGCCAGTAGAAGCCATATTGGAGGACCTTAGTGGCTATTCACTCACTTCCAAAATGTCCCCCATACTGTGATCCATGGCAATGCCA
>NC_029773.3:39299089-39299258 GCF_000817695.3 Arachis duranensis | reverse complement strand
TTCTATTCGGGACAGATGATCAGCTACTTGGTTCTCTGTCCCTTTTCTGTCTCTTATTTCTATATCAAACTCTTACAGAAGTAACACCCATCTTATGAGCCTGGGTTTTGAATCCTGCTTTGTGAGTAAGTACTTAAGAGCAGCATGGTCAGTGTACACAATCACCTTT
>NC_029773.3:39295987-39298689 GCF_000817695.3 Arachis duranensis | reverse complement strand
TGCCAAGAAGCCAAGGAAATTAATTGAATTTATGCCCCAGCCGTGTTTCGAACACGGGACGTGCAATGTGGGAACTCTGCCCTGCCCTTGGCGCGGGCAGGGCAGTATTTGGATTGGCGCAGCACCTTGCGCACCAAGAAGCAAATCTGGCGCACCAAATCCTTCCCTGGCAGCACCAGCGCGCACCACGACCCTCTCCTGGCAGCACCACAACTTTCTGCCCTGCCCTTGGCGCGGGCAAAGCAGCGTTTTGTGTTCCTGGCGCACCACGCACGAATTCTGGCGCACCAATCTTCGACCCTGGCAGCACCAACACGCAACGCTCGTCCCTGGCAGCACCACAACTTTCTGCCCTGCCCTTGGCGCGGGCAGGGCAGCGTTTTGCGTTCCTGGCAGCACCAAGGCCGCACCAACTCGCACCAAGGCCGCACCAACTGTCCGCACCATGTACCAATTTTCTGCCCTGCCCTCCACAAGGGCAGG
Source organism: Arachis duranensis (assembly GCF_000817695.3). NCBI lineage: Eukaryota > Viridiplantae > Streptophyta > Magnoliopsida > Fabales > Fabaceae > Arachis > Arachis duranensis. The sequence continues at coordinate 39,298,206 of NC_029773.3, read as the reverse complement.
GCAGCCTCCTGGGAGTGATTTTTAATGGGCCAAAAATTCAAATTAAAAATCCATTTGAATTCATTTCTTCACCAAATCAAAAGCCCATCCAAATCCCAAAATCCAAGAATAGAAAGTGTATAAATAGAAGCTAGTTTGATGTAATTAGGGACTTTTGAACCTTTTACCATTTTGACTTTTTACCTTTACTTTCAATTTTTACTTTGAATTTCACCTTTCTTTTGAGCTTTTGCAATTGTTCTTGAGAAACTTGTCCGAGCACCAAGAGGATCAAGGGAGAATTGATTGATCTCCTTCCTCATTCTTACTTGGGCAATTCTACTCTTCTGTTTTTGAGTTTTGGGTGTGTGAAATTGAGGAAATTCTGTCTCAATTCCCATTCAAACTCTTTTCAATTTGTTTTCTGCATAATTGAATTTGATTTCTGTTCTTCTACTGCTTTCTCTTCTAATTCTTGTCAATTGCTTTGTTAACTTGGATTTAGGAAGGCAAATAGAGATCTAGGCTCTGCTACCTAGTCTCTTGAGACCTGAGACCCAATTTTACTTTTGGTTCTTCTGTGAACCTCTGCTACATTTTATTTTCTTTCTGTTTGAATGCTATTTGCCTCTGATTTAAATTCTGCTCAATCAATTGCTGCAATTTACTTCTCCTTTGTTTAGATTTTGCAATCCCAGTCCTCAAACCCCTTTTATATTCAAGCCAGTTATCTTTCTTGCCATTTAAGTTACTGCAGTTTACATTTGTACACTTGCCGGTGAGTTTTGTGTTGGATCGTTTTCCACACATCAAGTTTTTGGCGCCGTTGCCAGGGATTGAAATAGATAGACAATGATTAAGTGAAGTGGAGGTCTAGATTAAGCATTTTTCTTTTCTGTTACTCTAATTCCTACTAACACACTAACTGTTTGAGTTTTTGCTTAAACTAACTAAACCTTCATTCTAGCTATAGATTGAAGTTTCATTGGCTTTCTGGGTCTGTGTGTTTATTGTTGTGTGTTTGTATGTCAGGTATAGGAAGATCCTCTCCTATTCTCTCTGAAATTGACCAAAGAACTCTTCGAAGATTAAGAAGAGCTGAAAGAGGGAAGAACGTTATTGGAGAGGAAGAATCTGAGGAGGAATTCCAAGACATGGAAGGAGATACCAATCAACCAGGAGAAGGAGCCAACAATAATCAACAACAGAGAAGAGTCTTGGCTTCATACACATTTGCAAATGCTAGGCATTGTGGGAGTAGCATTCTTCCTCCCAATGTCAAAGCAAACAATTTTGAACTCAAGCCACAACTCATCACTCTGGTTCAAAACAATTGTTCTTTTGGAGGAGGGCCTTTGGAGGATCCAAATCAACATCTGTCTACCTTTTTGAGAATCTGTGACACAGTGAAAACAAATGGGGTACCTCCTAATAGCTACAAGTTGCTGCTCTTCCCATTCTCTCTCAGAGATAAAGCCACTCAATGGCTAGAGACCTTTCCAAAAGAAAGCATCAACACTTGGGATGACTTGGTGAGCAAGTTTCTTGCCAAATTCTATCCACCTCAAAAAATTCTAAGGTTGAAGACTGAGGTTCAAACGTTCACTCAATTGGAGGCCGAGAACTTATATGAAGCATGGGAAAGGTATAAGGCTTTATTGAGGAAATGTCCACCAGAGATGTTCACTGAATGGGACAAGTTGCAAAACTTCTATGAGGGACTCACTCTTAAAGCTCAAGAAGCTCTTGATCACTCTGCCGGAGGTTCATTACAACTCATGAAGACCACAAAGGAAGCTCAAAACCTCATTGATATGGTGGCCAACAACCAATATTTCTTTGCTCATCAAAGACAACGCCAACCATCACAGAGAAGAGGAGTAATGGAGTTGGAAGGAGTTGATTCAATTTTAGCTCAAAACAAGATGATGCAGCAGCAGATTCAACAACAATTTGAGCAAATGGCCAAAAGAATTGATGGCTTGCAAGTGGCAGCAGTGAGCACCACAAGCCAACCACCAACCACTTGGGTGCAAAGTGAAGAAACTCAAGAAGAGCAACAACAAGAGCAAGTCCAATACATGCACAACCAAAATCCTGGAACAAATGAAGTCTATTGTGATACTTACAATCCATCTTGGAAGAACCATCCCAACCTCAGATGGGGAGACAATCATAATCAAAACCAACAGCCATGGCAAAGAAACACAGGCCAGAACAATTGGAAAAACACAAACCAT
>NC_029773.3:39295190-39295881 GCF_000817695.3 Arachis duranensis | reverse complement strand
TACCTAGTGATACCATTCCCAACCCAAAGGAAGAATGCAAGGTAGTGCAACTAAGAAGTGGAAAGATGTTAGTGGACGGTAACCAAGGAGCAACAAAGAAGCTTATGGAGAATGACACTGAGCCAACAAAGAATGATGAAGCCATCAACAAAGACATGATAGGCAAGAATGCTCCAGAAAAACTCACAGAGGAAGACAACAAACCACAGAATTTGAAGAAAGGAAAGAAGATCTTGGAGGAATCAATTCCAAAACAACATCAAGTGGAGAAGAGCTCAACATCACCATTGCCTTATCCACAGAGATTTCACAAGGAAACAAAGGATCAGCACTTCCACAAATTTTTTGAGACTTTCAAGAAGCTAGAGATTAACATACCTTTGGCAGAAGCTTTGGAGCAAATGCCCTTATATGCCAAGTTCTTAAAGGAGCTCATCAACAAGAAAAGAGATTGGAATAAGAAGGAAACGGTGATGCTTAGTGAGGAATGTAGTGCCGTGCTCCAAAAGGGAATCCCACCAAAACTCAAGGATCCAGGGAGTTTTGTAGTGTCATGCACTATAGGCAAACTATCCTTGGACAAAGCTCTTTGTGATCTTGGAGCTAGTATCAACTTAATGCCCTTGTCCATGATGAAGAAGTTGGCCATAGAAGAACTCAAACCCACCAGGATGTCACTAGTCATGGCAGA
>NC_029773.3:39290930-39292765 GCF_000817695.3 Arachis duranensis | reverse complement strand
AAAGAAAACAAAAATAGTGCTCCCTACACAAGTTATGTCAGAGGGGTTGAAGTGAGTTTTAGCCCTGCTGCTATCACAAGAGCTCTCAAGTTGAGAACCATCACATATCTAGAGCTTAGCTATGAGGCTAGATTGCAACGGCAAAATAATCCTGATGAGATCTTGCAAGGGATATGCATGGAAAATACAGATTGGGAGAGAGATTCAAAGGGGATTCCAAGTCACATAAGAAGGGTAAATCTCACCCCAGTGGCTAAAGGATGGTTTGAAATAGTGAGGAGATCTATTCTTCCTACTGGAAATGCCTCTTGGGTCACAATCAAATGAGCTCTCTTGACACACTGCATCTTGCATGGGGGTGAGATCAATGTTGCACAACTCATAGCCGACAGTATTCAAGAAATGGCCGATAGCACAAGCAAGTCAAAAGGTCTTGGACATCCAAGCACCATCCTACGGCTATGTAACAGAGCTAATGTAATCTTTGAAGATGAGGACACAACAAAGGTGAAAGTAGGAAAAGGAATTACTAAGAAGAGTATGGAGGGAATTAATGAAGAAGAAGATCAAGAAGGGGTAGTAGCTCCTAGACAAAGGAGAGCACAAAGAGAGGAAGGACGAAATCAAGCTTATGAGGCCATTGATATGAGCCAATTGCAAAGATCAATTGATGAATTATCTCAGCAGCTCATGCAGGCTCAACAAGGTCAAAACCAACTTATGCAGGCCGAACAAGGCCAAAGTCAAGAAGGCCAAGTGAAATATCTAGAGCCCCATCCTGAATTCATGGAGCAATTCTTGAAAGAAAAAGAAGAACGAGAAGCTTGGCAGAATCAAATGGAGGAAAAACAAGAGAAATGGCAGCAACAAATGATGACTCAGCAGCAAGAATTTCAAGCACAGATCCTTGAAGGACAAAAAGAACAATACAAAGAATTCAAGGAATCATATGATAAGTTGTATTTTAGTCAAGCTAAAGCAGAGGAATATAGTCACAACCTGTATCAATGGAAGAATGTTCATCATACCATGGGAGAAGTTAGGCACGTACAAAGAATGGAGTATGATGAAAACATGCAAGCAAGGTTGGAGTACTTGACCCACAATCTGCCAACACTCAATCCAGAGATCAAGCCATTTGAACAATGCCCTGAATTCTTAGCCAAGCAACAAGCCATTTAAGGATGAGTGCCGTGCCAAGAAACCAAGGAAATTATTGTAGCGTGTGCGTCCTCCGTGTTTCGAACACGGGACAGCAAAGTGGCAACTCTGCCCTGCCCTTGGCGCGGGCAGGGCAGCATTTGGATTGGCGCAGCACCTTGCGCACCAAGAAGCAAATCTGGCGCACCAAATCCTTCCCTGGCAGCACCAGCGCGCACCACGACCCTCTCCTGGCAGCACCACAACTTTCTGCCCTGCCCTTGGCGCGGGCAGGGCAGCGTTTTGTGTTCCTGGCGCACCACGCACGAATTCTGGCGCACCAATCTTCGACCCTGGCAGCACCAACGCGCAACGCTCGTCCCTGGCAGCACCACAACTTTCTGCCCTGCCCTTGGCGCGGGCAGGGCAGCGTTTTGCGTTCCTGGCAGCACCAAGGCCGCACCAACTCGCGCCAGACTCGCACCACGCCGCACCAGCTCGCACCACCATGCATCAATTTTCTGCCCTGCCCTCCACAAGGGCAGGGCAGCCTCCTGGGAGTGATTTTTAATGGGCCAAAAATTCAAATTAAAAATCCATTTGAATTCATTTCTTCACCAAATCAAAAGCCCATCCAAATCCCAAAATCCAAGAATAGAAAGTGTATAAATAGAAGCTAGTTTGATGTAATTAGG
>NC_029773.3:39289668-39290759 GCF_000817695.3 Arachis duranensis | reverse complement strand
GACCCAATTTTACTTTTGGTTCTTCTGTGAACCTCTGCTACATTTTATTTCCTTTCTGTTTGAATGCTTATTGCTTCTGATTTAATTTTTGCTCTCTTAATTGTTGCAATTCACTTCTTCTTTGTTTAGATCTTGCAATCCCAGTCCTCAATTCCCTTTTATATTCAAGCCATTTATCTTTCTTGCCATTTAAGTTACTGCAGTTTATGTTTCTTGCACTTTAAGTTTCAGTCATTTACTTTCTTGTTCTTTAAGTTTCTGCAAATTTACTTTCCTGATCTTTAATTTACTGCACTTCTCCCTTCCCCCTTTACATTTACTATCATTTACTTCCTGTTAAACACAAATCACTCAACCAAAACTTGATTCGCTTGACTAAATCACCCACTAAACTAAAATTGCTCAATCCTTCAATCCCTGTGGGATCGACCTCACTCATGTGAGTTATTATTACTTGATGCGACCAGGTACACTTGCCGGTGAGTTTTGTGTTGGATCGTTTTCCACACATCAACACCCATCTTATGAGCCTGGGTTTTGAATCCTGCTTTGTGAGTAAGTACTTAAGAGCAGCATGGTCAGTGTACACAATCACCTTTGATCCCACTAGATATGATCTAAACTTGTCAATGGCATAGACCACTGCAAGTAACTCTTTTTCTATGGTTGTGTAATTCTTCTGTGCATCATTTAGAACACGGCTGGCATAATAAATGACTTGCAGAAGTTTGTTATGCCTCTGTCCCAACACTGCACCAATGGCATGGTCACTGGCATCACACATTAGTTCGAATGGCAATGTCCAGTCTGGTGCAGAGATGACTGGTGTTGTGACTAGCTTGGCTTTCAGGGTCTCAAATGCCTGCAGACACTGTGTGTCAAACACAAATGGTGTGTCGGCAACTAGCAGGTTGCTCAGAGGTTTAGCAATTTTCGAAAAATCCTTTATAAACCTTCTGTAGAATCCTGCATGTCCCAGAAAGCTTCTGATTGCCTTAACATTGGCAGGTGGTGGTAATTTTTCAATTACCTCTACCTTTGCCTTATCTACCTCTATTCCCATGCTTGAAATTTTGTGCCCAAGGACAATT
>NC_029773.3:39284867-39287152 GCF_000817695.3 Arachis duranensis | reverse complement strand
ATTTTATTGGACTATACTTTGATTTGGGGCATTTTGTCCCCTTTTTTATTTCTTTCTTTTTCTTCTTTTTCTTTCTTTTTCTATTTTTTTCTTTTTTTCTTTTCCATATTATTTTTCTTTTCTTTTTCTTTTGTTTTTCTTATTTTTTTTCTTTCTATATACAAGAACCTCAATGCATAAGGTTTTACATTTGATCAATACATGAGTATGTACCCAATTCCCAATATTTCCAATAGTAATACAAAGCTACCCTTTTATTCACCCTATGTCCCAAGGTTCCCACACTTGAATGATACTCACACACACTAGCCTAAGCTAATCAAAGATCCAAATAAGGACATTTATTGTTTTTCGCTTTAATCAAAGATCCAAATAAGGACTTTTATTGTTTTCCGCTTTAAGGCTTGTAATGTGCTAAATTAAAGAACCAAGTGGGTTAATCGTAGGCTCAAATTGGCTAACAAAGGAATATAAAAGGTTGGCTATTTGGATAAGTGAGCTAATGAAATGATGGCCTCAATCATATAAATGCATGAATACACAAAATAATGGACATAAAGAATCAAACAAATCAAAGATTACAATCATAGAAAGAGAATAATGCACACAAGAAGGAAAAATAAGTGGTTACAAGATGTAACCACACCATTAGGCTCAAATCTCACTTGCTTGTGTTCTTAGCTCAAAAACATGATCCACAAGATATATAATTCAAGCAAGTTTAATGAAGAGTTTTCACTCAAATCGATTGAGGTGCCCTATAGATAGAAATCTTGAAAATTTTCATTATTTTGACTAAGCTTATTGTGTATATATATGCAAAAATTAAGAAATGCAAGTAAAAATCCTAAAATCCTAGAATGAAATGCAAAAGTGTTGGAATTAGAAACTTGTCACCCAAAAGCGCCGATCAGTCGGACGACCTCCCCACACTTAAAAGTTTGCACCGTCCTCGGTGCATTCAAAGATGAGCAAGGGGGTACGGCGACTCTCCGGATTGCTACGTGTTCTTTCTTCTGCTTCCATGTGTGCTTGTGGTGCATTGTTCATGAAAAACAAAAATATAACACCATAAGAGGAGAAGATATAAAAGCAAGGAAGCATACATTGTTGGAATGAGGTAAATCACTAGAAATGAGTGAGTGAATTAGTGTGACATTGATGACAAGTAGGTGTGTGAATTCTAATTGCGCGGTTTAAAACACACATTAGCCTAAAAGTTATGTCACAAAAGAAGCATGCGCTTCACTTATCCTAGTGTGCTTGAGATGCTTTAAGTAAACTTGTAAGGTAAAACAAGCATTAAAGAAGCATGAAAGCATTCAAGTCGAACACATATGGATGCATATGATCATGAAATACCATGCATTAAGGTAAATGCACATCATCATCCATCATCAAGAGGTTGCCTAATCACAAAATAAGGCTCAAATCACATGGTGGCCAAATCATGTAATTCAAGAAGAGTTACAAGCTCGAAGGCAATTCTCATCACTTGGTACTTTTCAAAAGATAAGCATGAAAAACTCAAGACCAAGTAGCAAAATATAACCTCAATCATAGGATCCAACAAAGATTATCTAAGAACATTAATTCTAAATTAGCATTTAGGCAATAAGGAGGCAACAATGTGTAGTAAACAAAGTCAATAATCCAACACTTATGATGAAAGGAGAGAAAATAAAATGAAAACTAAACTAAAACTAACTAACAAACTAACTAACTAACTAATTAACTAACTAAAATAAATGGTTATCCATGGTGTTTGGAAGTGTTGGATGAGGGGTAGGAGGAGGGAAAAAGAAAGGAGGAGGAAAGAGATAGAAAGAAGAGAAGAAAAGAAATGTGGTGAAGGAAGGAAATCCACGCGTACGCGCGCATGCCGCGCGTGCGGATGGTTTATTTCGAGAGTGGCGCGTACGCGTCATGTGCGCATGCGCGCAAGTGGGGTTGTGCCAAAGGCACAACGTTGGCATATGGTGTTTGTGCCAGAGGCACAACGTTGGCGCGGCGTAGGCACAACTCTCTGGAAAGTGTATGGAATGTGGAACTTCTCAATCCACGCGTACGCGCCATGTACGCATGCGCGTGGATGGTCGAAAATGCTTGATGCACGCGTACGCGCGCAGTGCGCGTACGCGTGGGTGGTGCTCTATTTTTTCAAAAAATTTTCTATGTTTTTGCACCAATCCAAGCATTCCAAACCTCCAAACAGCTACCAAAACACCTTAGAACCTTATTTTAACATACTAAACTACCAAATATACTCAACTAACTAAACAAAT
>NC_029773.3:39284307-39284802 GCF_000817695.3 Arachis duranensis | reverse complement strand
AGAGAAAATGAAAAGAAGTTACCATGGTGGGTTGTCTCCCACCTAGCACTTTTGTTTATTGTCCTTAAGTTGGACTTATGGAGAGCTCCTCATCAAGGTGGCTTGTGCTTGTATTCATCTTGGAACTTCCACCAATGCTTGGACTTCCAATAAGTTCCATCATTCAAGATCAATATCTCCAAGCTTTGATGGAGTTCTTCACAAGCTTGTGGCTCCCAAAGTTGGTCCTCTTTTTGTGATCCGGGGTCCCACACTTTATTTTCACACCCGTCTTGAAGTTGATCATCATTATTAGTCCAACCGGGTGGTGAGTAAGGTGAATTCTCCATGAAGTGGCCAACAATCCTCCTAGACCCATCTATTTGAGCACTACTCCAACCTTTATATCTCGTGTTTGATGCGTCAACCATGATGAGTCTTGATTTGCAACGCCCACCACAAAACATTTTCCGCTTACGCTTCATCCCACAAACTTCCCTAAGTTGGCCATCCGTT
>NC_029773.3:39282691-39284009 GCF_000817695.3 Arachis duranensis | reverse complement strand
GTCTTCTACCACTTCTTCCTTGTCTTCAACAATTAAAGCTTCCTCTAATTGTTCCAATACAAAGCAACTTCCTTCATTTTCAACCAAAATTTCCAATCTCTCCTTCATGCTATGTTCTTCATTTGATTCTCCACATGTAGCCATGGGAGTTCCTTGAGTGTTCAAGCATTGGGAGGCTAATTGATTTGTTACCGCATCCAAGGCGGCCATGAAATTTTACACATCCCTTGTCATCTCTTCTTGCCCTTGAACAAGAACACCAAGGATTTCATCCATTAGAGATTGGGGTGGTTGGAAGAGTTCATCATTTTGGAGGAAGGGTTCATAGTAGGAAGACGGTTCTTCTTGGTAGAGTTGTGGTGGTTCAATATTCTCCACTCTTTCTACTTGTTGCACAACACACTCCATGGTTGCTTGAGATGATCCCTTGGCTCTTGTTCCTCTTGGATAATATGATTAGGATCATGTGGCTCTTGGTTCAATAGATATGAGTATTCTTCCATGGGAGGTTGTAGTGGAAAGTAGAATTCATCTTGTGGTTGAAAATTTTCATTTATTGAGGGTGGTTCATCTTGGTAATAATATGGAGGGGGTGGCTCTTGAAAGGGTTGATATTGTGGTGGTTCCATATATGGCTCATATAGCTCAAAAGTTGGTTGGTGTGATGGATATGGATTAGGATCATATGAAGGTGGTTGGTAAGAAGGGGCTTGTGAGTATGGTTGAGAGTTATGTTGAAGGTATGGATCATAGGCATATGGTGGTGGTTCTTGAAAGTCACAAGGAGATTCACCATAGCCATTTGATTGGTATGCATCATAAAATGGCTCTTCTTCATAGTGCATTGGTGGAGGTTGTTGCCATGAGCATTGATCATAAGCATATGGCTCCTCCCACCTTTGGTTATCCCATCCTTGATACACATCTTCATTATAGTCCTCATCACCTACAACATAGTTGTAATCAGTAGCTCTCATCACCTACAACATAATTGTAATCACACTCATAGCCAAAATGAGAATTCATGATAGTAAGAGAGGGCAAAAAAACAAAAAAATAGGAACAAATAAAGAGAATAAACTAAAAACTAACAAAGAAGCAAAAAGCAAACATATTCACAATATTCACATATATACAATAACCAATAACATGACACCATTGCAATTCCCCGGCAACGGCGCCATTTTGACGAACGGATTTTTGACGGTTTAGAATTTCTCAATTAAAATCTCGTCGAAGTATAGTCTCTAAACCAACAATAATCCTCTCATACAAAAATTTGTTTGTCACAAGTACAAACCCCTAAAATCTATAAACT
>NC_029773.3:39278160-39282269 GCF_000817695.3 Arachis duranensis | reverse complement strand
AACCTCTAACCATGGAGGAAAGTCAAGTGGATGAATCAATTTGATTCCTCAAGTCCTAATCAACTCCTAAAGGAAAGACTAGCTTTAGAGGCATTCAAATCAATTAGCAACTTCTAATTATCAATCAACAAAGGAATTAGATAACTCAAGAGTCACTAATTACTCTACCTAGGCCAAGAGGAACAAAACCTACACTAAAATCCAACCAAGCATTTCATCAAACACTTGGAAGGTGCAAAAGAAAAGCAAAGCAATTTGACAACAAGAAGAGAATCTAACAACAATTATTGAAAGAAGTTAACAACAATCAAAAGAAACACAATTATTATGAATTACCTTGAATTGAATTGAAAGAAAGTAGAAGGAACAATACTAGATCTACAACAAAATATAAGAACAACATAAAAGAGATTACACCAAAAGAGTAGGAGAAGAATGAATGTAACTACAAGGGATTGAGAAGATAGAAGTAGAAGAAGATGAATCTAAATCTAGATCTAGGAACTAAACATAATCCTAATCCTAATTCTAGAGAGAAGTGAGAGCTTCTCTCTCTAGAAACTAATTCTAAAACTAAACTATACTAATGGTAACTAGATGTCTCATCCCTCTTCAATCCTTGGCTTAAATAGCATCAGAAATGAGTTGGATTGGGCCCACAAGGCTTGAGAATTCGCTGGCCCACGGATTGCATTAAGTGAACCAGGTGGCGCAACGGCGCATGCGCATACTTTGCGCGTGCGCGCCACTATACGTGTAGCAACTATGGTAAATCTTATATCGTTTCGAAGCCCCAGATAGTGCGAAGAGGTCGGCTTGACAGCTTTCCGGTTCTTTTATTTCTTCATGAGTTCTCCAACTTTTCATGCTTCTTTCTTCATTCCCTTGATCCAATTTTTGCCTCCTAAACCTTAAATCACTTAACAAACATATCAAGGCATCTAATGGTATCAAGGTGAATTAGATTTAGCTATTTTAAGGCCTAAAAAGTATGTTTTCACTCTTAAGCACAATTAAAGGAGAATATACAAAACCATGCTATTTCATTGAATAAATGTGGGTCAAAGGTCATAAAATCCCCTAAAATCAATACAAGATAAACCGTCAAATTGGGGTTTGTCAACCTCCCCACACTTAAACCAAGCATGTCCTCATGCTTAAACCAAGAGAAAGCAAAGGGATCAACATTTATTCAATGAAAACTAACTAAATGCAATCTACCTATATGCAACTATCTACATGAATGCAATTGCTTGGTCAAAATAATTCCCAAGAAGCATATATAAGCACAAGGGCAAAAGGTATTAACAACCATGCCAAACCACAATTGAATTGAGCTATTAAATATTTTTACAAACTTGCATGAAAGGAGGTGATCATTGGTGGAAACATGTAATTGAGCATCAAACCCTCACCGGATGTATTTGCACTCTATTCAATCAAGTGTTTAGGGTTGATTCACTCAATTCTCTCCTAATCATGCTTTCTAAGATTTGTTTTTCTTCTAACAATCAACATATATTTCATGCATGCATACAAGTATCATGAGGTCTTTTCTTTGGTTGTAATGGGGCCTAGGGTCAAGGTAGGATGCATATTGAGCCATCAGCAAGTTGGAGGCATATCCGGGTTGGTTTGACTTCTTCAGTCAACCCAAGCTTTCTGATAGTTGATGCAGGTATTAGATTGATACTTGCTCCAAGGTCACACAGGGCTGTCTTGGTGCAAGCACCTTCTAATGTGCATGGTATCATAAAGCTTCCTGGATCTTGAAGCTTTTCTGGTAAGCTTTTCAGAATGACTGCACTGCATTCTTCAGTGAGAAATACTTTTTCAGTTTCTCTCCAATCCTTCTTATGACTTAAGATCTCTTTCATGAACTTAGCATAAGAAGGTATTTGCTCAAGTGCCTCTACAAACGGAATCTTTATTTCAAGAGTCCTTAAATAGTCTGCAAAGCGGGCAAATTGCTTATCCTGTTCCGCTTGGCGGAGTTTCTGAGGATAAGGCATCTTGCTTTATATTCATCAACCTTAGTTGCTGCAGGTTTATTCCTTACAGAGGTGGTTAGAGAAGCCTTTTTAGAGGGGTTACTATCAGCACTCTCAGTTGTCTGATTCCCCATTGGCGTTTGAACGCCAGGATTGGGTGAAGATTGGGTGTTTAACGCCAACTTTTCCCCCTTTTTTGGCGTTTGAACGCCAGAACTGAGCAGGGAATGGGCGTTTAACGCCAGCTTTTCCCCCCTTTCTGGCGTTTGGACGCCAAGAGTATTCCTCTTGGGCTCTTACTGTCCTCAGAGGGATTTTGGACAGTGGTTTGGTTATCCTCTGTCAATTGTTCCTTTATTGGCTTCTTGCTACTTTGAGCAGTGTTATTCAATGTCTTCCCACTCCTTAGTTGAACTGCTTTGCATTCTTCTGTTATCTGTTTAGATAACTGCTGTTTTGCCTGATTCAACTGTGATTCTATGTTCTTGTTAGCAATTTTAGTTTCTTGGAGCATCTCTTTAAATTCTGCTAACTGTTTTGTCATCAGGTGTAATTGCTGATTAAGCTCAACCATCTGTTCTTGAAGCAATTGTTGATTAAGCTCAACCATCTGTTCTTGAGGATTAGGATCAGTGGCTACTGCCATAACTTTTTCTTTTGTAGAGAACTCATTGCAAGAGTACAAATATTGATTTCTAGCAACAGTATCTATAAGCTCTTGAGCCTCTTCAATCGTCTTCCTCATATGTATAGATCCACCAGATGAGTGGTCTAGAGACATCTGATCATGTGTATAGATCCACCAGCTGAGTGGTCTAAAAGACATCTGAGCTTTTTCTGTAAGCCCATAGTAGAAGATGTCCAACTGTACCCACTCTGAAAACATTTCAGAGGGGCATTTTCTTAGCATACCTCTATACCTCTCCCAGGCATTATAAAGGGATTCATTATCCTCTTGTTTAAAGCCTTGGATGTCCAGCCTCAGTTGTGTCATCCTTTTTGGAGGGTAAAATTGATTCAGGAATTTGTCTGATAACTGTTTCCATGTTTTTATGCTTGCTGTAGGTTGGTTATTCAACCACCTCTTAGCTTGATCTTTTACAGCAAATGGAAACAGTAATAGTCTGTAGACATCCTGATCCACCTCTTTATCACGTACTGTGTCAGCAATTTGTAAGAATTGTGCCAGAAACTCAGTAGGTTCTTCCTGTGGAAGACCAAAATACTGGCAATTTTGCGGCACCATAATAATGAGTTGAGGATTTAGCTCAAAGCTGCTTGCTTTAATGGGAGGTATACAGATACTACTCCCATATGCAGCTGTAATGGGGTTAGCATATGACCCCAGAGTCCTTCTGGACTGCTCAATTCCACTTAGGTCCATGATGGAGAAAGGGAATATGATATGGATTCACAAGTAAAGTAAAATTGTTTTGTTTTTTTTTTTTTACCAAAAAAAATAAAATAAAACAAAAGGAAAATAAAATAAATTTTCAAAAACTAAAAGAAAATAAGATCAAAGCAAATTGAAAACTAAATCAATTAGTTAATTAAAAAGATTTTGGGATTAGCAATTGAAAAGATATGATTGAAAATTATTTTGAAAAAGATTTGATTTTTTTTTTGAAATGAGGAAAGAGAAAAACAACAAAATGACACCAAACTTAAAATTTTTAGAAAATCAGACACAAATTTTCGAAAACTTAAAGGAAAACACAAAGAACACACCAAACTTAGAATTTTTAAGGATCAAGAAAGGACTAAGGATATGCAAATTCGAAAAATAAAAGAAAACAAAAGCATGCAATTGACACCAAACTTAAAATATGAAACTAAACTCAAATAAAAGACTCTAAACCAACAAAAAATATAAAACAGTCCTAATCTAAGCAACAAGATAAACCGTCAGTTGTCCAAACTCGAACAATCCCCGACAACGGCGCCAAAAACTTGATGCACGAAATTGCAATCATACTTTTGCAATCCCGCACAACTAACCAGCAAGTGCACTGGGTCGTCCAAGTAATACCTTACGTGAGTAAGGGTCGATCCCACGGAGATTATCGGCTTGAAGCAAGCTATGGTTATCTTGTAACTCTTAGTCAAGAAATCAATAAC
>NC_029773.3:39250529-39278060 GCF_000817695.3 Arachis duranensis | reverse complement strand
GAATAGGTTGAGGTTTTGGAGATGCTCTATCTTCTGAATCTCTGCTTTCCTACTGTCTTCTTCTTCAAGCACGCAAGACTCCTTCCATGGCAAGCTGTATGTAGGGTTTCACTATTGTCAATGGCTACCTCCCATCCTCTCAGTGAAAATGTTCAACGCGCTCTGTCACAGCACGGCTAATCATCTCTCGGTTCTCAATCGGGTTGGAACAGAATCCAATGATTCTTTTGCGTCTGTCACTAACGCCCAGCCTTCAGGAGTTTGAAGCTCGTCACAGTCATTCAATCCTTGAATCCTACTCAGAATACCACAGACAAGGTTTAGACCTTCCGGATTCTCTTGAATCCCGCCATCAATTCTAGCTTATACCACGAAGATTCTGATTAAAGAATCCAAGAGATATTCACTCAATCTAAAGTAGAACAGAGGTGGTTGTCAGGAACACGTTCATAAGCAAGAATGATGATGAGTGTCACGAATCATCTCATTCATCAAGTTGAAGAACAAGTGGTATCTTAGAATAGAAGCAAGCGTGATTGAATGAAAAACAGTAGTAATTGCATTAATCCATCAAGACATAGCAGAGCTCCTCACCCCCAACCATGGGGTTTAGAGACTCAGGCCATAGAAGGTACAATATGAAACGTGTAAAGTGTCATGAGGTAAAGATACAACGTCAAAATTCTACTTCTGGGGTCCACTTAGTGTGTGCTTGGGCTGAGCATTGAAGCTTTCATGTGTAGAGACTTTTTCTGGAGTTAAACACCAGCCTTTATGCCAGTTTGGGCGTTTAACTCCAATTTTTATGCCAGTTTCGGCGTTAAACGCTGGGAATTCTGAAGCTGATTTGCAATGCCGGTTTGGGCCATCAAATCTCGGGCAAAGTATGGACTATTATACATTGCTGGAAAGCCCAATATGTTTACTTTCCAACGCCATTGAGAGCGCGCCAATTGGGCTTCTGTAGCTCCAGAAAATCCACTTTGAGTGCAGGGAGGTCAGAATCCAACAGCATCTGCAGTCCTTTTCAGCCTCTGAATTAGATTTTTGCTCAGGACCCTCAATTTCAGCCAGAAAATACCTGAAATCTCAGAAAAACACACAAACTCATGGTAAAGTCTAGAAAAGTGAATTTTGACTAAAAACTAATAAAAATATAATAAAAACTAACTAAAATATACTAAAAACATACTAAAAACAATGCCAAAAAGCGTATAAATTATCCGCTCATCAGTGAATATCTTAGAACAGAAACAAGCATGATTGAATAGAAATAGTAGTAATTGCATTAAGTCATCGAGGTACAGCAGAGCTCCTCACCCCCAACCATGGGGTTTAGAGACTCATGCCGTCAAAGATACACTGAGGTTTGTCAAAAATGTCATGAGGTACAAAGTAAATCTCTAAAAGTAGTTTTTATACTAAACTAGTAACCTAGGTTTACAGAGAATGAGTAACTAGGTGCAGATAGTGCAGAAATCCACTTCTGGGGCCCACTTGATATGTGTTTGGGCTGAGCTTCCTAGTTTTCACGTGCACAAAACGTTCTTGGAGTCTAGATGCCAGTTTTGGTGCCAGTTTGGGCGTTTAACTCCAGCTTTGATGCCAATTCTGGCATTTTACGCCGGAAAAGGGTCTTTGGTGGGCGTTTTGACGCTAGTTTGGGCCATCAAATATCGAGCAAAGTATAAACTATTATACATTGCTGGAAAGCCCAAGATGTCTACTTTCCAACGCAATTAAGAGCGAGCCAATTAGGCTTCTGTAGCTCCAGAAAATCGACTTCGAGTGCAGGGAGGTCAGAATCCAACAGCATCTACAGTCCTTTTCAGCCTCTGAATCAGATTTTTGCTCAGGACCCTCAATTTCAGCCAGAAAATACCTGAAATCTTAGAAAAACACACAAACTCATGGTAAAGTCCAGAAAAGTGAATTTTGACTAAAAAATAATAAAAATATAATAAAAACTAACTAAAATATACTAAAACCATACTAAAAACAATGTCAAAAAGCGTATAAATTATCCGCTCATCAGTGAATATCTTAGAACAGAAACAAGCGTGATTGAATAGAAACAGTAGTAATTGCATTAAGTCATCGAGGTACAGTAGAGCTCCTCACCCCCAACCATGGGGTTTAGAGACTCATGCCGTCAAAGATACACTGAGGTTTGTCAAAAATGTCATGAGGTACAAAGTAAATCTCTAAAAGTAGTTTTTATATTAAACTAGTAACCTAGGTTTACAGAGAATGAGTAACTAGGTGCAAATAGTGCAGAAATCCACTTTTGGGGCCCACTTGGTATGTGTTTGGGCTGAGCTTCCTAGTTTTCACGTGCACAGAACGTTCTTGGAGTCTAGATGCCAGTTTTGGTGCCAGTTTGGGCATTTAACTCCAGCTTTGATGCCAATTCTGGCATTTTATGCCGGAAAAGGGTCTTTGGTGGGCGTTTTGACGCTAGTTTGGGCCATCAAATATCAAGCAAAGTATGAACTATTATACATTTCTGGAAAGCCCAAGATGTCTACTTTCCAACACAATTAAGAGCGAGCCAATTGGGCTTCTGTAGCTCCAGAAAATCGACTTCGAGTGCAGGGAGGTCAGAATCCAACAGCATCTTCAGTTTTTTTCAGCATCTGAATCAGATTTTTGCTCAGGTCCCTCAATTTAAGCCAGAAAATACCTGAAATCACAGAAAAATATACAAACTCATAGTAAAGTCCAGAAATGTGATTTTTGCATAAAAACTAATAAAAATATAATAAAAATTGAGTAAAACATGCTAAAAACTATGTGAAAATACTACCAAAAAGCGTATAATTTATCCGCTCATTAGTAAGTGAGCTTTCTGTCGCGCTAAGGCTAGAGTTTGAGAAGCAGCGTTTCCTGATTCGAAAGATCTGCCTTGTCTGCGGCACCTTGAGTAGGGTCATGAAAGGGAGTGGATTGCTTAGAACTTGATCTTCTGCAACAGTGAGAAATCTAGAGGTGGCTTGATAAGAGGACATGAGTCACTTACAACATGGTGGATTGCTGTAGTGGAAGAGGTTAACTTGATGAGAGAGCATGAGTTAATCACTTACGGCTGCCATTGAATGAATCAGAAGGTTATTAAAATAGACAGTAAGAAAAGTTAATCCAAAAAGATAAAGCATCTCCGAAGCCTCAATCATTCTCATACCATTGATTTCCCACCTATCTAGGAACATTTTATTTATTTATTCTATTTTATGTGTTTTCCGTGACAAACTATAATTTCTATCCGCCTAACTAAGATCTGCAAGATAACCACTGCTTGCTGAAACCAAAAATCTCTGTGGGATCGACCCTCACTCACTTGAGGTATTACTTGGACGACTTGGTATACTTGTCAGTCTATCTGTGCGAAACGTGCGGAGCCAGTTTCGTGCACCAATTCTTTATCTGTATCAGTTCATCATGGTTTGCTGAAAATGAAGAGCAAACATGTTGCAGGAACCATTACCAAAAAGAAAAAGAGTAAGCTACATTTGGCTTCACAAGTCACAACATTGTTTTCTTATATATGGGGATAATCCTAATCATAAATAGATACTAAATTCTTTGTAATCTTGAATTTGCAGATGTTGTGCTAGATATTTGTTGAGACTTATTACTAGTATGACCAGGGAGACATCTGCTTGATGATGGCAAAAAGCGCAAATACTTTGGGTTGAAGACAGATGAAGGGGAGTTGTAGAGATTGAGTTAGGGAATATGATATCTGAACTTAAGGGGTTTCCAGGCTTCTTTCCATTGATGTACAAAGATGTGTAGATTCAGAAACTGATCTATGCATCTTACACTAATTACTATTAATTGAGTCTTTAGTTATTGCTCACAGCTGAACTAAATTCAAATTATATGCATTATAATGCATTTTGCATATGTGTAACCATAGATAGTCATATGTGGCAAGGACTCAACTCAAGGGAACTTTGTAACTTAAGCAAAAATCTTTTGCTGTCTGAAACTCTGAATTTGTGCAATTGTAGGAGTTTTATTTATTTATTTATTTGGGTAATTATGCCTTGTCTCAAGTCCTTATAATTCTTAAGAATTTCAGCTGGGGTTTTATCTCTTTATTTTTGAATTTTATTGTGTACAAATTTATTTAATAATTAAATGATTATACATGTCTCTTTTTGTATTTTCAATACAAAAATAATCCTTATTTTTTAGCAAAAAATATAACCTTTCAATGGTTGCATATTTTAGTTTAGAGGCAATACTTATATGGTTGTATAATTAGAAGAATAGGCAATGCTTCCAAGGGTTGCATATAAACTTGACAGGTAACACTTTAGCAGGTTGTAAATTTAAATAAATAGGCAACATTTCAACATGTTATATATTCTAAACAATAGGCAACACTTCAACATGTTGCATACTCAGAAAAAAAGGGCAATGATTTTTGCTTGTAGCTGAAGTATGACCGCTAAAAGAATAGGTGTAAAGTGTTGCCTATAACAGTTTAGAAGAGTTGTCTATTTTAAAGAATAATCAACGTTTTTGAAGAGTTATCAACATTTTTGAAGAGTTGTCTATAGAAGCGTTGCTTTTGAAGCAAAAAAGTATTGCCTTGACCTAAGGTAACGATCGCATCTGCAAGGCCCCCAAAAAGTCTCAAGTCCCAAAACATTGTTATAGATAAAAGACAACCTTTTATTAACTTTTAGACAACACTTTTTAAATGTTGTCTCAGCTCTAAAATGTTGTAATATGAAGATGAAAAAAGTGGTATAGTTGATCATATTACTGAAAAGAACTTTGTGGGAGGTCTAAAACTCTCCACAAAATACAAATAAAATCCCTACAAAAATAATTATCGTTACTATTTAACGGATTTTTTTAATATAAAGATCATATTATTCCAAAATAAAAATATTGAAGGTCGAAGTATCTATTTTTTTTACTGTAATCACCTTGTTCTTTGTAAAAATGGATAAAGTCTGAATTGAGTGTTTTTTTATTAGATTTTTTTTGCCATCCATATACTGGGTAGTTACCATTAATTAATATCATAATTGATTAGTTAATAAAGTTAATCCCAGAAATATAGATGCAAAGCCATCATCTAACTAAAATTTTAATATTCAAACATGAAACTAAAATTTTAATATTCAATCAGCAACTTTTACTCGACAACTCTGTGAATAAAGAAGAGTTTTATAGTGGTGAAAGAATATTAAAGTCTTTAAAGAATCAGGATCTTTATGCAATTTTTGATTTTAAGAATCTTTTGATATTAAATCAATCTAGAATTAGAGAGATTTTTTTACTCATTTGCACATGAGAAAAGCTCCGCATACAAGTCATTAGGACTTGTATGCTTTACAAGTTAATTAACGAATAAACCTCAAAAACGCGATACAAGGTCTACGTTCTTCTTCTTCTTTCTCTTCTTCTTCTTCTTTTCTTTCGTTTCTTGCCTTCTCTTTCTCCTTCTTCTTCTTCTTGCTGCACGTTCTTCTTCCTCTTCCTCTTCTTCTTCTTCTTTTCTTTCGTTTCTTGCTTTCTCTTTCTCGTTCTTCTTCTTCTTGCACATTCCTCTTCCTCTTCCTCTTCCTCTTCTTCTTCTTTTTTTTTTTCATTTCTTGCCTTCTCTTTCTCCTTCTTCTTCTTCTTGCTGCACGTTCTTCTTCCTCTTTCTGTTCTTCTTCTTCATTTACGTGCTTTTCTCTCTGTTTTCTTTCTTCGTTATTCTCGGTTTCCATTTTTTTTACATCAAGTTCTGAAATCATTTTTTGAAGAAGAAGCAGTAGAAGATGAGGAGGAGAAAGAGAAAGAGTACTGAAATATGCATAAGGTGCACTTCAACAAATTTTGGGTGTATTTCTTAAATCCTTTGGGTGTATTTTTGTAATTCTTTGCGTGTATTTCTATAGTCATTTGGGTGAATTCCTGTAACTGTTTAGGTGTATTTCTGTAATCCTTTGGGTGTCTTTCTGTAATCGTTGGGGTGTATTTCTGTAATCGTTTGGGTGTATTTCTGAAGTTCCATTATCTTCAAATTTGGCAAGAAAATTATTTTCATGGAGGAAGAAGAAGAAGAGTCGTTCATAATGCATAGTGAGTAGCGCGCTTTGGAAATAGGAAGTTGTTGAATAACTGCATTTTATTTACTCTTAAATGTGGAAGTGTGTAATGCGTTAATTAAGTATAATGTGTGTGTTTTATTGAACTTATAAGACTTGTAAGCTAAAAAACTTATATGTGTAGCAGACCTCTTTGCATATATGACTCCTTTGACCACTAAAATGATCATTCATCCTCTACACAAATAAATCTCTATTATATTTATATATCTAATTTATCCCCCGACTTTTTCAGTTTTTTTACTTTTTCAATATATCCAATTGCAAATTAAAATTACATTGCATAAGTGAATTATAATTAAAATAGCTTCTTTCATGTATTAATGACACACAATTTTATAATTTAAATAGCACTTTTTTGTATAATAGTAATATATAATTTGTGCTTGAATACTACTTGTCACAAAAATCATATTGATATTTTATATAATAAACAAAAAAAATAATATTATGTAATAGAAATATTTATTTCAAATTTTTAAATAATTAAATACATATAATTGATTATATATCTAATCTATAAATCATATAAATTTATACTAATTATAATAATTTGTTTAGAGCCTTACATTGATAATTCTATTTCAATCAAAGAGGATTCATGCAAGCCAAACATGTTACTAGGTTTAGAGTTATTCATTATTATTGAATTATTAATATTATTGTTATATTCATTATTATTTTATGTCAAAGTTTCTTCATATTATTGTCATCTGTATGTGATATACGACTCAATGTCTACTCTAAAAAGATTTAACATTGTTATGTCCATCAAATCTCAATCAAACAAAGTATTAATATTGGACTTTTCTTATCTCATAAAACCCACTATATTGGTCTTTTCCAATTATGTTATATCCAGTATCATAGTCTCATCTCAGTTTATTTTTAAATAAAAGTTTAAATAAGAGATCATTTATCTAATCCAACGTCATTTATAATTAACAAAGCTAACTCACTGATTTATTATCTAATCCATTTGGTATGAATTACAAATATAAAAAATATTGGAACAAAATTTTCTATAAAAAAACTTCATCGTACGAATACAAAAAGGACCATTAATTTTAAATATTGACCAGAATTGAGTTTTCTCACCCTAGACAATTCCATGAATCAAACATAAGTTTTGAATATAATATTCCCCAATAATTCGTCAATAAACGAATGCATTCCACCTGTTAAGTAACACTAAAGACACAACATATTTGGCCAAAGAAATATTTAGCCTTGCGTCGCACGGGTGGTGTGTACAAGAGCGTCTATCGAAACGAAATAAAGATTCTGTTTTGCTTTCTGTTGTTCTTGTTCCACACTTCCACTCCGTGTCAACAAAGTAACTAAACCAGATAAAATGTTGACTAGTCTACGTCATGCCTTGCGCAAGAGACCAGCAACCCCACAATTTTATATTCCACACTCACAGTCACAGCTCCTCTTCCCTATTAATAAGAACCGTACCACTATATCCTCATCGTGTTCACCCATCACTCTTAGTAACACTTACCAACTCTCCAACTCTCACTCTAAATCAACGATGTCGCAACCATCCGGAACCATCGTTTTCAACACCGTTGGGAGACCCCAATACGGCTTCGACATTTTCTCAGTCGACCTCCACAACCACCACACTGCTGCCTTCGCTGACCGCCGACTCACGGACGGTGTCTCAATAAACTTCAACGCCCAGTTTATTGAGGAAAACGACAGTGTCGTCTTCGTCTCAGAACGAACAGGGTCGCCCCGGTTTTACCTAACCCGACCCGAAGATAAACCCCAACCTTTGCCCTTCGTCCCTAATAGCCTCTTCCACGATCGACCAACTATTAAGAACGGCAAACTCTACTTCGTTTCGACCCACGAGCCACCCGAACCTGAAACTGTTTTCAAGAGCTGGAATGCCGTTTATTCCACCGCCGTAGACAGCGTCGATGGAGTAGTGACTAGGATTACACCTAAAGGTGTGGTTGATTACAGCCCTGCCGTGTCACTCACCGGGAAATTCATGGCCGTCGCTTCCCACGGCTCCGGACTGTGGCGCGGCGATTTCCGAGAGCTTGAAACGGAAATCGTTGTTTTCTCTGAGTCCGAACCTGAGAATCGCGTCGTCGTGAGTGAGCGTGGCGGATGGCCGACTTGGTCACAAGACAACACGATATTCTTCCATAGAATTGCAGAGGATGGCTGGTGGAGCATTTTCCGGGTTGATTTATTCGATTCGGAGCTATGCCGAACGGACCCGCCGGTTCGGATCACGCCGGCAGGAGTACACTGCTTCACGCCGGCGGCAATGCACGATGGAAAGCGTATCGCCGTCGCAACTCGCCGGCCAGGGAGCAGTTTTCGCCACATTGAGATATTTGATCTTGAATTGCAATCGTTCCAACCAGTCACGGAAACAATAAATCCAAGTTTCCACCATTACAATCCTTTCGTATCTCGCAACTCACGGTACCTTGGGTACCACCGATTCAGAGGCGACCCAACTCAGGGCGAGTCCACGTACCCGCATCTTGATCCTGTTCAGTCTCCAATTCAGAACCTACAGTTACTGAGACTAAACGGTTCGTTCCCCATCTTTTCCCCATGTGGTGATTTCATTGCTTTCAATCACGATTTTGACGGTAACGGCGGCGTCAAGATAATCAGATCCAATGGTTCGAAGCGCTGGACATTGCTGAAGGGACGCACGTGCTTCTACAACTCTTGGAGCCCATCGGAGAAGCACGTTATATACACCTCCGTGGGTCCAATTTTCGAGTCGGTTTCGAAATCGGTTGAAATCGCACGGATAGAATTCGAGCTGGACCATCTAACCAATGACCGAAAAGAGATTCCATCTAAGATGAAGATTCTGACCAAATCCGGCACCGGAAATAACGCTTTCCCGTCGTGCTCTCCGGACGGGAAATCCATCGTGTTTCGTTCTGGTAGATCAGGGCACAAGAATTTATACATAGTTGACGCTGTTGACGGCGAGTTTAACGGCGGTTTACGGAGGCTGACGGAAGGAGCGTGGATCGATACGATGCCGTGTTGGTCACCGAAGGGTGATCTAATTGCGTTTTCTTCGAACATGCATAATCCAACGAATCCAGAGGTTTTTGGAATTTATGTGGTGCAGCCCGATGGTAGTGGTTTGCGGAGGGTTGAAGTGGCGAAGGGAGAATTGGCGGAGAGGGAGAGGTTAAATCACGTGTTCTTTAGCTCTAATGGAGAGTGGTTGCTGTTCACGGCTAACATAGGTGGCGTGACGGCGGAGGCGGTGTCGTTACCAAACCAGTTTCAGCCGTACGGGGACTTGTATGCGGTGAGGTTGGATGGGAGTGGGTTGAGGAGGCTGACGTGTAATGCGTATGAGAATGGGACGCCGACGTGGTACGATGGGGTTTTGGCGCTATGCTCTGAAGATGAGAAGGAAGATGATAGTGACGTGTTGATGGGTGCTTTTCAAGAACCACTTTGGATCAACTGAGGGGTGACCTGCTAGGGGTTCCCCCTGTCGTAAAGGATTTGAATCTGAAAGGTCGCATTCGGTTTAATAATATAATAGTATGTGATAATCATTCAATAATAATTTTACGAATTGCATTGAAATGATTAGTTTGTACTTTGTACAATATGGTCATGTGCATTATAAGTCCATCCAATAATTATTTTACGAATTGCATTATTGTATCCATTGAAATTTTTAGTTTGTATAATATGCTCGTGTATAAAATGTATGAATTTTGTTAAATAAACAGTGATGATTAAATCCCAAAAAAAGTAAATTTTGTTTGATTATAAAAAATATTAAGTATATATTAAAATTAAGAATTTTTTATTTAAATTAAATAAATTTAATATTTATCGAAATATGTAATTAATAGAGTATTTACTAATTTAAATATGTGTTATGCATTTTAATATTGAGGTACAAAAATTATAAAAAACACAATGCAATGATTCGGTACTCGAAATAAGTAACGTTGCCTGAAATCAAAAATCGATTGTACGTGTTGTGATAAGGATGAAGCTCAGTTGGATTTCCATTAATGTTCAAGCAGCTCAGTTTCTCTAACGAAAGAATGTTTATTGTGTAATTAATGAGGTTTGAAATTTTAAGAATTTAAAGCTTTGTGCATGTATAAATAAAGGTTTAAGCCTCTGACAATACACATAGCAATAAAATATTCTCCTCTCTCTTTATACACTACTAATAGTTTCTCTCTCTCTCTCTTTACGTCACTGCATATAAATATATGAACAATCTTTATTGAGTTAATTATATTAATATTAGAGTCTTCTATTTACACATCTTTATTTTATATTTAGTACATTTTTCTTATTTATTTATTTTACAACACATTATTAGCACGAGATTCTGATCAAATTTCAGGAAGACTCAGGTAACAAATTTTCATTATGTCGAAGTTCTCTCATCTTAAATTTAATACTCTTGATATATCCAGAAATAACTATTTATCATGGATACTAGATGCAGAAATCTATCTTGATTCAATAGATCTTGGAGATACCATAAAGCTGAAAATAATGCATCTCAGAAGAATAAAGTCAAAGCTATTGATACATGCTCGAAAAGACAACTGGGGCATTATAAGGCAAAAAGTTAGAATGAGAATTTTGACGAACGGATTTTTGACGGTTTAGAATTTCACTAATGAAATCTCGTTGTAAAGTATAGTTTCTAAACCAAACAATAATCCTTTCATACAAAAGTTGTTTGTCACTAGTACAAACCCCTAAAATTTATAAACCGAAGTATTAGACCTCGGGTCGTTCTCCCTAGGATTTACAATAAAGTGTCTTGTTATTAGTTGTGAGTTATATTTGGGGTTTTTAAGATTTTAGACAAGAAATATAAATGGCAAAGAAAATAAACTAACAACTAGCAAAGCTCTTGGCAAGATATGAGAACTAGAAGTCCTATCCTAGTTATCCTCCTCAATTGTGATGGCAAATTATCCATTGCTCCCACTTAGTCAACCTCTAACCATGGAGAAAAGTCAAGTGGATGAATCAATTTGATTCCTCAAGTCCTAATCAACTCCTAAAGGAAAGACTAGCTTTAGAGGCATTCAAATCAATTAGCAACTTCTAATTATCAATCAACAAAGGAATTAGATAACTCAAGAGTCACTAATTACTCAACCAAAGCCAAGAGGAACAAAATCTACACTAAAACTAAAAGAAGCATTTTATCAAACACATAAGAGGCATAGAGGGAAAGCACATGAAATCTACAACAAGAATATAATCTAACAACAATTATTGAAAGGAATTAACAACAACAACCAAAAGAAACACAATTATTATGAATTACCTCAAATTAAAGCAAGAGTAGATCTACAACAAAGTATAAGAACAACATAAAGAAAATTACAACAAAAGAATAGAAGAAGAATGAATGTAACAACAAGAAATTAAAAGGTAGAAGTAGAAGAAAGCAAAGATTAAAACCTAGATCTAAGAACTAATCCTAATCCTAATCCTAATTCTAGAGAGAAGTGAGAGCTTCTCTCTCTAAAACTAACGAATCCTAATCTTAATTCTAATTCTAGATAGAAGTAACTACTTCTAAAACTAAACTATGACTAATGGTAACTAACATGTGTTTCTCTCTTTATTCCTTGGGTTAAATAGCATCAGAAATGAGTTGGATTGGGCCCACAAGGCTCCTAAAACCGCTGGGGACGATTTCATAATAGTGGGCCACAGACAGAATCGGCGCGCGCGCGCAAAGTGCGCGTGCGCGCCCCTGAACGCGAAGCAACATATGGCAAAATTTATATCATTTCGAAGCCTCGGATGTTAGCTTTCTAACCCAACTGGAACCGCATCATTTGGACCTCTGTAGCTCAAGTTATGGTCATTTAAGTGCGAAGAGGTCGGCTTGACAGCTTTCCGGTTCTTTCATTTCTTCATGAGTTCTCCAACTTTTCATGCTTCTTTCTTCATTCCCTTGATCCAATCTTTGCCTCCTAAACCTTAAATCACTTAACAAACATATCAAGGCATCTAATGGAATCAAGGTGAATTAGATTTAGCTATTTTAAGGTCTAAAAAGCATGTTTTCACTCTTAAGCACAATTAAAGGAGAATATACAAAACCATGCTATTTTATTGAATAAATGTGGGTGAAAGGTGATAAAATCCCCTAAAATCAATACAAGATAAACCCTAAAAATGGGGTTTGTCAAATTTCACACTTTCAGAGGACCTCATCACTAGAGCACATGCAAAAAAACTCAAGGAGAGCTTTCGAAACTTGACAGCACTTATGCATAAGGAGTTACAACAAGTTCTAACCAAGAAAAACTGGGCAAGGCCCATTGGGCTAAGTCAAGACAGCAAGAAGCCCAATAATGCTTTCCAAATTCAGTGAAAAGCATAATTTATCATTAAATTTCAAAAATTTAGGCCTTTGTTTTAGTTTGTTTGTGGTTAGAGTTTGTTAGAAGATTTGTTTAGTTCTGATTTGCTTAGTAGTATTTTTTGAAATTTAAAATTTAAATCAAATCTGATCTAATCCATTAAAGATCAAATCTGATTTACATTTCAAAATCTTATCTTATCTTTTTTAGTTTGTTAGGAGCCTATTTAAACACTTTTGGTGAGACAATTTACACAATTTTTGATGAATAAATTTTTCGTTGCTTTTAGCAAGTTTTTATTGCGTTATTAAATGAGATGAGTGATTTGCTTCGCTTGTTGCATGAAGAAGATTGAAAGATCCAACACTAAGGTGATCTGCATGGTGGTTGCTTTCAGTTTTCATCCTTCTGATCTAGGTTGTTGATGAGCGTATAATTTATACGCTTTTTGGCATTGTTTTTATGTAGTTTTTAGCATGATTTAGTTAGTTTTTAGTATATAATTATTAGTTTTTATGCAAAAATCACATTTCTGGATTTTACTATGAGTTTGTGTGTTTTTCTATGATTTCAGATATTTTTGGCTGAAATTGAGGGACCTGAGCAAAAATCTAATTCAGAGGCTGAAAAAGGACTACAGATGCTATTGGATTCTGACCTCCCTGCACTCGAAATGGATTTTCTGGAGCTATAGAAGCCCAATTCGCACGCTCTTAATTGATTTGGAAAGTAGACATCTTGGGCTTTCCAAAAACATATAATAGTTCATACTTTGCCCGAGATTTGGTGGCCCAAATTGGCATCAAAACGATGATCAGAGACTCTTTTCTGGCGTTAAATGCTAGAACTGGCATAAAAGCTGTAGTTAAACGCCCAAATTGGCACCAGAGCTGGCGTTTAAATCCAAG
Source organism: Arachis duranensis (assembly GCF_000817695.3). Taxonomy (NCBI): domain Eukaryota; kingdom Viridiplantae; phylum Streptophyta; class Magnoliopsida; order Fabales; family Fabaceae; genus Arachis; species Arachis duranensis. The sequence continues at coordinate 39,264,659 of NC_029773.3, read as the reverse complement.
AGAAGCCTATGCACGTGAAAGCTTCAATGCTCAGCCCAAGCACACACCAAGTGGGCCTCGAAAATGGATTTTTACATCATTTACTTATTTCTATAAATCCTAGGTTACTAGTTCACTATAAATAGGACCTTTTACTGTTGTATTTTCATCTTTTGATCATCTTTGATCTTGGGATCAGGTCTTTGAACCCTTTTTCAATTGTTTCATGTATTTGGGAGGCATGGCCATTCATCCATGCCTAGACCTTGTTCTTATGTATTTTCAACGGTGGAGTTTCTACACATCATAGATTAAGGTGTAGAGCTCTGCTGTTCCTCATGAATTAATGCAAAGTACTATTGTTCTTCTATTCAATTCAAGCTTATTCTTATTCTAAGATACTCATTCATCAGGTTGATGATCCGTGACACTCATCATCATTCTCACTTATGAACGCGTGCTTGACAACCACTTCCGTTCTATTTGCAATAGCTTGAGTGTGTATCTCTTGGCCTCCTGGTTTACGATGCATGGTTGCCTCTCCTAACAACAGAGTCTTCCATTTCGTGCGATCAGAATCTTCGTGGTATAAGCTAGAATCAATTGGCAGCATTCTTGAGATCCGAAAAGTATAAACCTTGTCTGTGGTATTCCGAGTAGGATCTGGGATGGGATGACTGTGATGAGCTTCAAACTCGTGACTGTTGGACGCAGTTATAGTGTGCAAAAGGATCAATAGATCTTATTCCAACACGATCGAGAACCGACAGATGATTAGCCCTACGTAACCCGTAGCTGGACCATTTTCACTGAGAAGACGGACGGTAGCCATTGACAACGGTGATCCCCCAACATATAGCTTGCCATGGAAGGGAGTATGCATGACTGGATGAAGGCAGTAGGAAAGCAGGGATTGAAAAGGAAAAAAGCATCTCCATATGCTTATCTGAAATTCCCACCAATGAATTATATAAGTATCTTTATCTTATTTTATGTCTTGTTCATCTTTTAATTATTAAAACCCCATAACTATTTGAATCTTCCTGACTGAGATTTACAAGATGACTTTAGCTTGCTTCAAGCCGACAACCTCCGTGGGATCGACCCTTACTCACGTAAGGTATTACTTGGACGACCCAGTGCACTTGCTGGTCACCTGCGCGGAGTTGTGAAGAAAGTGTGTGAGATCACGATTTCGTGTACCAAGTTTTTGGCACCGTTGCCGGGGATTGTTCGAGTTTGGACAACTGACAGTTCACCTTGTTGCTTAGATTAGGTATTTTTTATTTTTATTTTTTTCTTCAGAATTTTTAAGAATGAATTCTAGAGTTTCAGATGATGCTTTTATCATCACAAGAGCCAGTTGATTCCCATCAATTTGGCTATTATATGTAATGTCCTGTTGAAGCTTGTTTAGCCCTGTCTAATCTCTTTAGACTGAAGCTTTAGACTAACATTGCATGATTCCTGGAATTCGTATTAAAAATTTTTGAGTTTCTTATTTTCTTTTTCAAAATAATTTTCGAAAAAAATACAAAAAATTAATAAAATCATAAAAAAAAAATATTTTATGTTTCTTGTTTGAGTCTAGTGTCAATTTTTAAGTTTGGTGTCAATTTCATGTTTCTATTTTTCTTGCATTTTTCGAAAATATATGCATTGTATTCTTCATTGATCTTCAAGTTGTTCTTGATGATTTTCTTTGTCTGATTATTAAATTCTCTTGTTTGTATCTTTTGTTGTTTCTCATGTGCATTCTCAATTTGTTAGTGTCTCTAGTATGAAAATTTCTAAGTTTGGTGTCTTGCATGTTTTTCTTTTCTCATAAATTTTCAAAAATATGTTCTTGATGTTCATCTTGACATTCAAAGTGTTCTTGCATGCATTATTTATTTGATCTTAGTTTTTCATGATTAGTTTTATTTTGTTGTTTTTCTCTCATCATCATTAAAAATTCAAAAAAATTTCACAATTATGTCTTTTCAAGTCAATAATACAGAGAATTGAAGATTCAGAACATACAGCAGAGGAATCACAGAGAAAAATTTGGGCGTTCAAAATGCCCGGTGAAGAAGGAATTCTGGCGTTTAACGCCCGCCGGGTACCTGGCTGGGCGTTTAACGCCCAAGGAGGTAGACAAGTGGGCGTTAAACGCCAGAATGGAAACCATTCTGGGCGTTTAACGCCAGGATAGAACCAAGGAGGTAGTTTGTTTTCAATTAAAATCTTTTCAATTTTTCAAGTTTTAAAACTAATTTTTCAAAATCTTATCTTTCTCATATCCTCTCTTATCAATCATATCTTTTTCAAAATCAAATCTTTTCCTTTTTCTTTTAATATTTTCAAAAATCCTTGCTAACAATTAATGTTGTGATTCAAAAATTTCAAGTTTGTTACTTTCTTGTTAAGAAAGGTTCAATATTTGAATTTTAGAATCATATCTATCAGTTTTTTGTTAGTCAAGTCATCAATTTTTAAAAATCAAATCTTTTTCAACCATATCTTTTCAATCATATCTTTTTAAAATAAGATTTTCTTCAATCATATATTTTCAATCATATCTTTTTAAATCATATCTTTTTCAAATCACATATTTTTAAAATTCTAATTTCAAAATCTTTTTCTACCTTCTTATCTTTTCAAAACTTACTATTCCTTATCTTTTTCAAAACCACCTAACTACTTCTCTCTCTCTCTAATTTTCGAAAACCATTAACAACTTTTTCAAAAAATTTTTTAATTAACTAATTATTTTAAAATCTAATTCTATTTTATTTTAAATTTTTTTTCGAAAATTCCCTCTCTCATCTCTTTCTATTTAATCACTAACACTCATCCTCTCTTAATAATTCGGACCCCCTCCCTCTCCATAAGTTCAAATTCTTCTCTCTACCTCATCTTTCTAATCTTCTTTTCCTCTGACACATCAAGAAATCTCTATACTGTGACATAGAGGATTCCATACTTTCTTTGTTTTCTTATCTCTCATATGAGTAGGAACAAAGATAAAGACATTCTTGTTGAAGCTGATCCTGAACCTGAAAGGACTATGAAGAGGAAGCTAAGAGAAGCTAAAGCATAACTCTTTGGAGAGGACCTGACAGAAATTTTCGAAAAAGAAGAAGACATTGCAGCCGAAAATAACAACAATGCCAACAATGCAAGAAAGGTGCTTGGTGACTTTACTGCACCAACTTCCAACTTCTATGGGAGAAGCATCTCTATTCCTGCTATTGGAGCAAACAACTTTGAGCTTAAGCCTCAATTAGTTTCTCTGATGCAACAGAATTGCAAGTTTCATGGACTTCCATTGGAAGATCCTCATCAGTTCTTGGCTGAATTTTTGCAAATCTGTGACACTGTTAAGACCAATGGAGTTGATCCCAAAGTCTACAGGCTTATACTTTTCCCTTTTGCTGTAAGAGACAGAGCTAGTATATGGTTAAACTCATAACCTAGAGACAGCCTGAACCCTTGGGAAAAGCTGGTCAATGCCTTCTTAGCTAAATTCTTTCCACCTCAAAAGATGAGTAAGCTTAGAGTGAAAGTTCAAACCTTCAACAGAAGGAAGGTGAATCCCTCTATGAAGCTTGGGAAGGATACAAGAAATTGATCAGAAGGTGTCCCTCTGCCATGCTTTTAGAATGGAGCATCATAGGTATCTTCTATGATTGTCTGTCTGAGTTATCCAAGATGTCATTGGACCATTCTGCAGGCGGATCTATTCATCTAAAGAAAACACCTACAGAAGCCCAGGAACTCATTGAAATGGTTGCAAATAACTAGTTCATGTATACTTCTGAAAGAAATCCTGTGAACAATGGGACAACTCAGAAGAAATGAGTTCTTGAGATTGATACTCTGAATGCCATATTGACTCAGAACAAAATATTGACTCAGCAAGTCAATATAATTTCTCAGAATCTGACTGGATTGCAAGCTGCATCTAACAATGCTAAAGAAGCCTCCTCTAAAGGAGAAGCTTATGACCCTGAGAATCCTGCAATGGAAGAGGCGAATTATATAGGAGAACCCTATGGAAACACCTACAATTTTTCATGGAGGAATCACCCAAATTTCTCATGGAAAGATCAACAAAACCCTCAACAAGGCTTCAATAACAATACTAGTGGGAGAAACAGGTTTGGCAATAGCAAACCTTTCCCATCATCTTCTCAGCAACAGACAGAGAATTCTGAGCAGAGCCTCTCTAGCTTAGCAAACATAGTCTCTTATCTATCTAAGACCACACTAAGTTTCATGAATGAAACAAGATCCTCCATTAGAAATTTGGAGGCACAAGTGGGTCAGCTGAGTAAAAAGGTTACTGAAACTCCTCCTAGCACTCTCCCAAGTAATACAGAAGAATATCCCAAGAGAGAGTGCAAGGCCATAACCATGACCAACATGGCCGAACCTGGAGAGGGTGAGGAGGATGTGATTCCCAGTGAGAAAAACCTCATGGGATGTCCTCTGAATGAAAAGGAGTTCCCCTTTGAGGAACTACGGGAATCTGAGGCTCATACAGAGACCATAGAGATTCCATTGAACCTACTTCTGCCATTCATGAGCTCGGATGAATATTCTTCCTCTGAAGTGGATGAAGATATTACTAAAGAGCAAGTTGCTAAGTACCTTGGAGCAATTATGAAGCTGAATGCCAGGTTATTTGGTAATGAGTCTTGGGGAGATGAACCTCCATTGCTCATTAATGAACTAAACGCCTTGGCTCAGGTGAAGATATCTCAAAAGAAAGAGGATCCCGAAAGGTTCTTAATACCCTGTACCATAGGCACCATGACTTTTGAGAAGGCTCTGTGTGACCTGGGGTCAGGCATAAACCTCATGCCACTCTCTGTAATGGAGAAACTGGGAATCTTTGAGGTACAAGCTGCAAGAATCTCACTAGAGATGGCAGACAAATAAAAAAACAGGCTTATGGACTTGTAGAGGATGTCATGGTAAAGGTTGAAGGCCTTTACATCCCTGCTGACTTCATAATCCTAGATACTGGGAAGGATGAGGATGAATCCATCATCCTTGGCAGACCCTTCCTAGCCACAGCAAAAGTTGTGATTGATGTTGACAGAGGAGAGTTGGTCCTTCAAGTGAATGAGGACTACCTTGTGTTTAAGGCTCAAGGATCTCCTTCTGTACACATGGAGAAAAAGCATGAAAAGCTTCTCTCAATACAGAGTCAAACAGAGCCCCCACATTCAAACTCTAAGTTTGGTATTGGGAGGCCCCAACCATGCTCTGAATATCTGTGAAGCTCCATGAAAACTCACTGTCAAGCTATTAACATTAAAGAAACACTTATTGGGAGGCAACCCAATTTTTATTTATCTATGTTAAATTTCCATTTTCCATTGTTATTTTATATTTTCTTTAGGTTGATGATCATGTGGAGTCACAAAAACAACTGCAAAAATCAAAGCAAACTCAAAAATAGCATTAAAAATAGCACACCTTGGAGGAGGAGCTTACTAGCGTTTAAACGCCAGTAAGGGTAGCAAAATGGGCGTTAAACGCCTAGTTTGGCACCATTCTGGGCGTTTAACGCCAGAAAAGGGCACCAGATTGGCGTTTAACGCCAGAAAAGGGCACCAAGCTGGCGTTGAAAGGGAAGAAAAGCTGGCGTTAAATGCCAGAAATGGGAAGCAATCTGGCGTTTAACGCTAGGATTAGCACTCAGGGGGCGTTTACACGCCAGAATGGTGCAGGGATGAGAAATCCTTGGCACCTCAGGATCTGTGGACCCCACAGGATCCCCACCTACCTCAACTCAATCTCTCTCTTCTTCACACATTCCAATAACACCCTTCTCCAAATACCCTTCACCAATCACCTCCACCTCTCTCCCCTATCACCTCTTCACCACTCACATCCACCCACTCTTCCCCAAAAACCCCACCTATCCCACCATTCACAATTCAAAAACTTCCCTCCCAAACCCAACCCTAATACACGAAAACTACCCCTCTCTCCACTTCTATATAAACCCCTCACCCCTCCTTTATTTTTACACATCATAAACACTTCTTTCCCCCCTTGGCCGAACCACTCACCACTATACATCTCCTCCATTTCTTCTTCTTCTCTGTCTTTCTTTCTTCTTTTGCTCAAAGACGAGCAAACCTTTTAAGTTTGGTATGAAAAAAGCATTGCTTTTTGTGTTTTCATAACCATTTATGGCACCTAAGGCCAGAGAAACCTCTAGAAAGAGGAAAAGAAAGGCAAAAGCTTCCACCTCTGAGTCATGAGAGATGGAGATATTCATTTCAAAGGTCCATTAAGACCACTTCTGTGAAGTTATGGCCAAGAAGAAGGTGATCCCTGAGGTCCCTTTCATGCTCAAAAGGAATGAGTATTCAGAGATCCGACATGAGATTCGAAGAAGAGGTTGGGAAGTTCTTACTAACCCCATTCAACAAGTCAAAATCTTAATGGTTCAAGATTTCTATGCCAATGCATGGATCACCAAGAACCATGATCACAGTGTAAACCTGAACCCAAAGAATTGGCTTACAATGGTTCAGGGGAAATACTTAGATTTCAGTCCGGAAAATGTAAGGTTGGCATTCAACTTGCCAATGATGTAAGGAGATGCACATCCCTACACTAGAAGGGTCAACTTTGATCAAAGGTTGGACCAAGTCCTCATGGACATATGTGTGGAAGGAGCTCAGTGGAAAAGAGACTCTAAAGGCAAGCCGGTTCAATTGAGAAGGCATGACCTTAAACCCGTGGCTAGAGGATGGTTGGAATTCATCCAACACTCTATCATTCCTACTAGCAACCAATCCGAAGTGACTGTAGATCGGGCTATCATGATCCATAGCATCATGATTGGAGAGGAAGTGGAAGTTCATGAGATTATACCTCTAGAACTATACAAGGTTGCTGACAAACCTTCCACTTTAGCAAGGTTAGCCTTCCTTCATCTCATCTGTCACCTATGCAATTTAGCTGGAATTGTCATAGAGGAAGACATCCTCATTGAAGAGGACAAGCCCATCACTAAAAAGAGGATGGAGCAAATAAGAGAGCCCACTCATGGACCTCAACAAGAGCATGAGGAAGTCCCTCATCAAGAAATCCCTGAGATGCCTCAAGGGATGCAATTTCCTCCAAACAACTATTGGGAGCAACTCAATACCTCTTTGGAAGATTTGAGTTCCAATATGGAGCAACTAAGGATGGAGCACCGAGAGCACTCCATTATTCTCCATGAAATTAGAGAGGATCAAATAGCCATGAGGGAAGAGCAACAAAGGCAAGGAAGAGACATTGATGAGCTCAAGCACTCCATAGGATCTTCAAGAAAGAGAACTAGCCGCCATCACTAAGGTGGACCCATTCTTTAATTTCCTTGTTCTTATTTTTCTATTTTTCGATTTCTATGCTTTATGTGTTATCTATGTTTGTGTCTTCATTACATGATCATTAGTGTCTAGTGTCTACACCTTAAAGCTATGAATAATTCCATGAATCCTTCACAAAAGAATGAATGCTTGAGTAATTCCATGTGTTATCTATGTTCCTAATTACAAAAGAACAAGAAGTACATGAATTTCAAATTTTATCTTGAAATTAATTTAATTATTTTGATGTGGTGGCAATACTTTTTGTTTTTCTGAATGAATGCTTGAACAGTGCATATTTTTTATAGTGAAGTTTATGAATGCTAAAATTGTTGGCTCTTGAAAGAATGATGAACAAAGAAAAATGTTGTTGATAATCTGAAAAACCATGAAATTGATTCTTGAAGCAAGAAAAAGCAGTGAAAAAGAAAAAAGTGGCCAAAAAAAAGAGAAAAAAAGAGAGAGAAGAAAGAAAAGGTAAGCAGAAAAAGCCAATAGCCCGTTGAACCAAAAGGCAAGGGTAAAGTGGGGACTTTAGCAAAGCTGAGTCACAATCTGAAAAGGTTCACCCAGTTATGTGTCTGTGGCATTTATGTATCCGGTGGTAATACTGGAAAACAAGATGCTTAGGGTCACGGCCAAGACTCATAAAGCAGCTGTGTTCAAGAATTAACATACTGAACTAGGAGAATCAATAACACTATCTAAATTCTGCATTCCTATAGATGCCAATCATTCTGAATTTCAAAGGATAAAGTGAGATGCCAAAACTGTTTAGAAGCAAAAAGCTACTAGCCCCGCTCATCTAATTGGGACTAAGTTTCGTTGATATTGTGAGATTCATTGTATATTCTCTTCTTTTTATCCTATTTTGTTTTTAGTTGCTTGGGGACAAGCAACAATTTAAGTTTGGTTTTGTGATGAAAGGATAATTTATATGCTTTTTGGCATTGTTTTTAGGTAGTTTTTAGCATGATTTAGTTAGTTTTTAGTATATAATTATTAGTTTTTATGCAAAAATTATATTTCTGGACTTTATGAGTTTGTGTGTTTTTCTATGATTTCAGGTATTTTTTGGCTGAAATTGAGGGACCTGAGCAAAAATCTGATTTAGAGGCTGAAAAAGGACTGCAGATGCTATTGGATTCTGACCTTCCTGCACTCGAAATGAATTTTCTGGAGCTACAGAAGCCCAATTGGTTCATTTCAATTGTGTTGGAAAGTAGACATCTTGGGCTTTCCAGCGATGTATAATAGTCCATACTTTGCCCGAGATTTGATGGCCTAAATTGGCGTCAAAACGCCGGTAAAAGACCCTTTTCTGGCGTTAAATGCCAAAACTGGCATAAAAGCTGGAGTTAAATGCCCAAACTGGCACCAGAGCTGGCGTTTAACTCCAAGAGAAACCTATACACGTGAAAGCTTCAATGCTCAGCCCAAGCACACACCAAGTGGGCCCCGAAAGTGGATTTCTGCATCATTTACTTATTTCTATAAACCTTAGGTTACTAGTTCACTATAAATAGGATCTTTTACTATTGTATTTTCATCTTTAGATCATCTTTGATTGTGGGATCAGGTCTTTGAACCCTTTTTCGGTTGTTTCATGTATTTGGGAGGCATGGCCGTGTTCTTATGTATTTTCAACGGTGGAGTTTCTACACATCATAGATTAAGGTGTGGAGCTCTACTGTTCCTCGTGAATTAATGCAAAGTACTATTGTTCTTCTATTCAATTCAAGCTTATTGTTATTCTAAGATATTCACTCGTACTTCAACCTAATGAATGTGATGATCCGTGACACTCATCATCATTCTCACTTATGAACGCGTTCCTGACAACCACTTCCGTTCTATTTGCAATAGCTTGATTGTGTATCTCTTGGCCTCCTGGTTCACGATGCATGGTTGCCTCTCCTGACAACAGAGTCTTCCATTCCGTGCGATCAGAGTCTTCGTGGTATAAGCTAGAATTAATTAGCAACATTCTTGAGATCCGAAAAGTCTAAACCTTGTCTGTGGTATTCTGAGTAGGATCTGTGATGGCATGACTGTGATGAGCTTCAAACTCGTGACTGTTGGGCACAGTGATAGTGTGCAAAAGGATCAATGGATCTTATTCCGACACGATCGAGAACCGATAGATGATTAGCCCTACATAACCCGTAGCCGGACCATTTTCACTGAGAGGACAGACGGTAGCCATTGACAACGGTGATCCCCCAACATACAGCTTGCCATGGAAGGGAGTACGCATGACTGGATGAAGGCAGTAGGAAAGCAGGGATTCAGAAGGAACAAAGCATCTCCATATGCTTATCTAAAATTCCCACCAATGAATTGCATAAGTATCTCTATCTTATTTTATGTCTTATTCATCTTTTAATTATTAAAATCCCATAACCATTTGAATCTGCCTAACTGAGATTTACAAGATGACCATAGCTTGCTTCAAGCTGACAATCTCTGTGGGATCAATCCTTACTCACATAAGGTATTACTTGGACGACCCAGTGCACTTGCTGGTTAGTTGTGCGGAGTTGTGAAGAAAGTGTGTGAGATCTCGATTTCGTGTACCAGTTGTCAAGGACAGGTTCTTTGAAGGTCTAGTAGGAAGCCCCTTCCAGTGACCTAGGTTACTAAGAACATGATTCTTAGAGTCTAGTAGGAAAAACCCTATTTATCTATCTTTTGTGTTTTCGCTGTGTTTTTTGGGTGTGCCCTTTACTGAATAATCCTTATCTATTGTGATAAAATCCCTAAGCCCCAATCAATTTCTTATCATTTGGTATCAGTTACAGGTCGTAGGTAAATTCTTATTTATCTGCACGTTCCAGGATTCTTGCTTAGTCTCTTTATTTTTCTCTTCAATTTCTGCAAATTTACTTCAGTTACTTCGAAAAAAAAAACTAAAATTTCTTACTTAAAATCCATTACTTCAATTTCCATATATTAAAGTTAACATCTGCAAACAAAAAAAGGGATAAAAAATGTAAAAAAAAAAGCAAAATTTCAAATTTTTTTCACCTTTGTTTTAGCTTTCTAAATTTTCTTTGGGTTCCAATTAGGATTCAATTTTGCTAGTTTCTGTCATTTTAGTATCACTTCTTGTTTTCCTTCCTTTGTGACATATTTTGATTGTCTTCTTGTCAAGTTGAATGTCTCTATCATTCAGATTATCTTAGTTTGGTATTTCAATTTCTCATTTTATGAAGTACAACTTGTTAAAGTAATCCAAGAGTAGAAAAGGACAAGAGTGGTGAGCTCCACAGAGGGTAAAAGCCACGTATTGAGTGTAAATACGAGTGTCATACTCCGAGTGATACACATGATAAGAGTGTTGTGAGGTCTTTTCTTTCACAGATCATTTATGGCTAACAACGAAGAAAATCCCGATCCACAACTAACAATTTGCATCGACACACTCGCTGGCATCCTTGCAAGAATTGAACAACGTCTTGATGACATGGATTCTCAAATCAATTCGTTTTTCCCTAGTCAAAGAGTGCGGTCCGAGAATTTATTCATAATCGTTTTGTGGAGTTTGAGGAGTAGTAGACTTCGCCCAGATCCCGACGTCATGGACCACGGGATGATATTGATAGTAACCTCAATGCTATCAAGATGCACATCCTATAATTTAAAGGCTAAAGTGACCTTGAACCTTACCTGAAATGGGAACGAAAGGTGGAGCTCCTATTTTAGTGTCACAACTACTCTGATGTGAAAAAAGTAAGACTAGCAGCTGTGGAATTCTCAGATTATGCCCTTGTCTGGTGGGCCGAGCTGGACAAAAAGAGAAGATGGAATAGAAAACCACCAATTCAATCTTGGGAGAAGATAAAGAAGGTCATGTGATAATGGTTTGTCCCTTCTTACTATTACAGGAGCTACATCAATGGTCACTTCAAGAAAAAGCAATATTTATAAAAAAAAATTGTTAACAAAAACCGAAATTTTGAAACAAAAAGAATTTGTAACAAAGAAAGGGCCGTTGCAGTATGTCCCGTTACAAAAAAAGTTTTGTAACAAAATGGAACTGTTACAATTCAAACTAATATTTTGTAACAAATATTTTGATACAAAAACCGAAACACGTTACAAAAGTGATAACAAATTTTGATTTTCAAAATATTTTTGGTGACAAAATATTTTTTTCTATCATGAAATTTTGTTACAAAATATAACTTGATTTTGTAACATTTTTTTCTTTAGTTACAAAAGCATAATATTTATTTTTTAATAATTTTTTACTTTTTTTTAATACAAATTGCTTGCATAATTTACCAAATTATTTTTCTAATTAACTTATATATTAACTAATTTAATGAGCAAGTTGACATGTATATAATATGTAAAAGCATAGATAATTCAAACATGTTTCATTTAACTAAAATTGTTTTAAAACAAAATAGCATTAGTGTCTACGTTGATTAGTTCTACAAGTTATATTTCTTACAGTAGTTCATCCAAAAGTTAAAAGTCCAACATAGATTAGTGTATCTATGAGTCAAAATATTCTTGAGTCCTTTAGGTAGTATGTTGTCACCATTTTAGCACTCCTGTAAATGAGAAAAAGCGAAACAAAAAATTAGAAACAAGATATAACACCAATTATAATTTTTTCTATTAACTTTTATCTAAATTTTTTAGAAAAATTTTGGCAAAACCTCCCGTAAAACTTGGATATTTCCACCATCTACGGTTCCATAAAAAACAGCCAATTCATTACTTATTTCTTAGCTAATATACAATAATAATTTCAACGCACAAGTTACTAAGATTGTGAATTTGGAAACAAAACAAAGGCCCTAGATAAAATTGAACATATGATATCTCACTAGTACCTGGATATAGACATGAAAAAACATATAACCATAAAGGTTTTAATTGTTCTTACTTTGGATACAAGGACTAATTCAACAAGCTTTCTAAATATAGAATAGATTGAGCAAGCAGTATTTTTCATTTCACAATATAGCCTACTATCATTCAGATAATATGAATCCCAACAGATAGCTTCATTTTTCATTTGCATACATCCTCCAAAGGTTGTAAGCCACATTTCATAATCATCAACAAATATGCAGGATTACTTATTACCTCTTAATCAAACATGTATAATCAAAATATTTTCAAAATGCTCACTAATTCACTATTCACATATCAACATTCAGAAGAACTTACAAGAATAGCGATTAATTTGCCATCAGGGCTCCACATGGCCTGAAAGTTTTCCCCTTCCTTTTGCAAAGAATATAAATCTCTCTTGTACTTCCCCAATCCTCCCTCTCCCCCCCCCCAAAATAGATAAATCCTATCATAACATTATAGAAACTCTGCTCCATGACACCATAAACACAATTTCAAATGTGCAAAATAACATAATGTAAACCCCAGTAACCACATTCCACAATCACCTCCATCAAAATCCAATTATACATAATAAGTTAAAATCACAATTCTCAACTAGTCTCGAGTCACTTTCACGGCAACAACAACATACCAAACAACATTTCAACAGCCAACAGTCAATATTTTAATCATCTACCACACATAGTTACACTCAATTCAATCACAACTCCAAACACAATCTTAACCACAATCCAACATTCATGTAATCAATCAATTACTCACAACTATTAATCTTATTCGCAATTATTCAATAAACCTTGTAGGCATTCTTAAATTAACACCATTTAATTTAAATCCCCTTCCTCAATTAGCTGAATTCACTTAGATTAAACGTGACAACTCCCTTCTCTTTTAATTTCATGGCAGCAGCAAGCATGCAACCGAAACAGTAGCAATGTCAATTTCATATGGCAATGACGATGGATGTATCAAGACAAGGATTCGAATTAGATAAGAATAAAAAACAAACATAACTCTATAAAATTCAAAACAAATCCAAGACTAAAATTGAATTAAAACAAGAACATGGCAATTAAAATTGACAAAACAGAGCATGCAAATTGTTTAAACCAAGGAACAGAACAGACCTGAATCAATGTAACAGAATCAAAACCAGCAGCAGCAACCCCTGGCAGCCCTTTTCCCATACTTAAATATTAGCATGTCCTCATGCTAAGTTCATGTGAGACAAAAGAGTGAAGGGAAAATGGTAAGACTTAGGCAATGCAGTTTAACTACAAGGATGCAACTACATGCTAAATGCTTCTAACTACTTGGTTAAAAGTAAACAAATTCTCCAAGAACACACATAAGCTGGATTCCACTAATTTAAATCTCAAAAATGAAGTAAAAGTATACTTGCAAGAACAAAGCTCATAAAAGCCAAAACAAAGAATCGAGCGTCAAACCCTCTCCGGACGTGTATACACTCGAATCACTCTGATGAACGGATAATTTGTACGCTTTTTGGCATTGTTTTTAGTATGTTTTTGGTATGATATAGTTAGTTTTTAGTATATTTTTATTATTTTTTAGTTAAAATTCACTTTTCTGGACTTTACTATGAGTTTGTGTGTTTTTCTGTGATTTCAGGTATTTTCTGGCTGAAATTGAGGGGCCTGAGCAAAAATCTGATTCAGAGACCAAAAAGGACTGCAGATGCTGTTGGATTCTGACCTCCCTGCACTCGAAGTGAATTTTCTGGAGCTACCGAAGCTCAATTGGAGCGCTCTCAACGGCGTTGGAAAGTAGACATCCTGGGCTTTCCAGCAATATATGATAGTCCATACTTTGCCCAAGATTTGATGGCCCAAACCGGCGTGGCAAATCAGCCTCAGAAATTCCAGCGTTTAACGCTGGAACTGGCATAAAA
>NC_029773.3:39248274-39248766 GCF_000817695.3 Arachis duranensis | reverse complement strand
TTTACAAAATCATAAAATCCAAAAATATTTTTGAGTCTAGTATCTCATGTTAAGTTTGGTGTCAATTGCATGCATTCATTCATGTGTCTTAGTGATCTTCAAGATGTTCTTGATGATTTCTTACACTAATCTTTAAATTCTCTTGACTTGAGTGTTTTGTGTGTCTCATATGCATTCTCATTAGTGTCAGTAGTATACAAACTGCTAAGTTTGGTGTCTTGCATGCATTGTTATTTGATTCTAGTTGCATTTTAATTATTAAAAATCTAAAAATATTTTTAATTTGTGTCTTCTCAAGTCAATAATACAGAGAATTGAAGATTCAGAACATGCTGCAGAGGAATTATACAGAAAAAGCTGGGCGTTCAAAACGCCCAGTGAAGAAGGACAGACTGGCGTTTAAACGCCAGCCAGGGTACCTGGTTGGGCGTTTAACGCCCAAAACTATACCCTTTTGGGCGTTTAACGCCAGGATGGCACAAGAGGGAAGAA
>NC_029773.3:39247611-39248079 GCF_000817695.3 Arachis duranensis | reverse complement strand
CAAGCATGTTGCCTTTTCTGTTGAGGAAGGTTTAATGTTTGAATCATATCTTTTCTTGTTAGTCAAGTTTTTAATTTTCAAAATCAAATCTTCTTTAAAATCAAATCCTTTTAAAATGTTTTTCAAATCATATCTTCTCAATCACATTTTTTTTAAAACTAATCAAATCTTCTTAACCATATCTTTTTCAAAATAATTTTCAATTAAATCTTTTTGATTTCTAATTTCAAAATCTTTTTCAAAAAAACACTTCACTTCTTTCCCACTTTCATTTTCGAAAATTAAGTAATGTTTTTCAAAAATGTTTTCAAAATTTTCACTTAATTTTTGAAAATCACTTCCCTTCTTCTCACATCCTTCTATCTATGGACTAACTCTATTCTTTAATGCAAAATTCGAACTCCATCTTCTTTGATAAGTTCGAATTTTCTACTTCTGTCTTCTACTTTTCTTTTTTTTTTCTGCCAC
>NC_029773.3:39242482-39242860 GCF_000817695.3 Arachis duranensis | reverse complement strand
ATGCTTAAACAGTGCATATGTATCTTGAATTTGTGGTTCATGAATGTTGGCTCTTGAAAGAATGATGAAAAAGGAGACATGTTACTGAGGATCTGAAAAATCATTAAAATGATTCTTGAAGCAAGAAAAAGCAATGAAAAAAAAAAAGAGAGAAAACGAAAAAAAAAGAGAGAGAAAGAAAAAAAGAAAAAAAAGAAAAAGAAAGAGAAAAGAAAGAAAAGAAGGAAATAAAGTTGTGATCCAAGGCAATAAGAGTGTGCTTAAGAACCCTGGACACCTCTAGTTGGGGACTCTAGCAAAGCTGAGTCACAATCTGAAAAGGTTCACCCAATTATGTGTCTGTGGCATGTATGTATCCGGTGGTAATACTGGAAGACA
>NC_029773.3:39229462-39241104 GCF_000817695.3 Arachis duranensis | reverse complement strand
AGCTTGCCATGGAAAGGAGTAAGAAGGATTGGATGAAGACAGTAGGAAAGCAGAGAGACGGAAGGGAAGGCATCTTCATGCGCTTATCTGAAGTTCCTACCAATGAATTACATAAGTACCTCTATCTTTATCTTTATGTTTATTTCATTCATCACCATATCCATTTGAGTTTGCCTGACTAAGATTTACAAGATGACCATAGCTTGCTTCATACTAACAATCTCCGTGGGATCGACCCTTACTCGCGTAAGGTTTATTACTTGGACGACCCAGTGCACTTGCTGGTTAGTTGTGCGAAGTTGTGTAATACCATGGTACTAAGCTACCAAGTTTTTGGGGTTCATGACCGGGGATTATGAGAGTTGTGAAAAGTATTGTTCACAATTTCGCGCACCACACTCTAGTATTTGAGGGTCGATTCTCTCGGTTCTCTACTAATCTTGCTTTCTAAGGCTTGCTCTTCTTATACCAATCAACAAAATGTAATACACCAATACACATATCAAGAGGTCTTTTCGAGGGTTGTAATGGGGTTAGGGTCAAGGTAGGAATGTATTTGGTTAAGTGGACTAAAATCCAAATCCTTGATTAACCTAAACTTTCTACCTAACCTAAGACATTCCAAGTCATTACAATGCAAAACCTACTACCCATTTATTGTCTTTACACAAATTTACGCACATTTATATCTTTTGAGTATAAATCATATGCATTAGTTCAGTTATTAGCCTTGGGGCATTTTGTCCCCTTTTTATTGCTTTCTCTTTTTTTTCTTTTCCTTTCCTTATTTTTTTAGTGAATTAATGCATATGAGTAATGTGCTGGATGCATGAACAAGTGCTCAAACTATTTTCATATTTTCATAAAAGAATATAAAATACCCAATTTTCTAACCAAGTATTCCCCAACTCAGTTTCCCCACACTTAATTCATGTACATCTCACTAGTCTAAGCTAACGAAGGATTCAAATTAGGGACATTTATTATTTTCTGCTTAGTTATGTGCTAAAATAAAGAATAAATGAGGTGAAACAGCTCAACATTTGTTTGCAAGGGGGAATGATAGGGTAAGGCCATATGCATATGTGAGCTATAGTAAAACAAGGCCTCAATCACATAAGTGTATGCATACATCAAACAATAGAAACATAGAATCAAGCAAGACAAAGATCACAATTTTAGAGAGAATAACACACACCAAAATAAAACATTGGTTGATAAGATGCAACCAATCAAATAGGTTTAAAATCTCACTGATTTTGTGTGTTTGAGCTCGAAAACCATGTTCCAAAAATAAATTCCTTCAAGCAATGTTCAACAAAAAGTTTTTCAAATTAGTGAAATTCTTTAAAGCAGTGCCTTGTAAAAGAATTTATCACTTCAACAAAATAGTACCTAAATGCAAGCAACTAACTACTCATGCAAGTTATCCTATCTAAGAAAAGAAAATTACAAATTGGTGTTAAGAGAGAGTTGTTACCTTCGGGAGTCAGTTACCGTCCTTCCCTCACTTAATGCTTGGCACGGTCCTCCGTGCCATTAGTGATTCACAAGGTGGGTCTGGGATCGCCACTTCCAATGGCTAAATGATGGGAGGACAGGGGCTCCTCCATGTCCATAGCTTGATCACTTGCATCGCCATCAACAGAAGTAGAGTCCAAGGTGTCAGAGTCCTCTAAGTGAGTACAATTAATGAGCTCCTTCAAGTAGTTATAGTAGTGCTCAATCTGCTCAATCTGCCGGCCTTGCCAGTCCACCTTCTCAAAGATCTCAAGTAGCAACTGGTGGTTGGATGGTGGTAGTGCATGTGGTGTTGATGATGGTAGGGCAGATGATGATGGAGCCTCCAAAGACGGGTCATCATTCAGGCTCTTGGGTGGCACTTGTAGCATGATCCACTTTCCATGGGGAACCAGTTCATCTGCTAAGGGGATTTTACTCTTTATGTCATCCGCTTCGTGTGGAATGCCAGCTGCAGATGCTAGTTTTGTGATCAAGGCTGGGAAAGGAATGTTACCAACCGTGTGAACGCAGCCCATTGCCCGGCGGAGGAGTCTAGGGATGTTAAGCGGCCGCTCAGTCAAAATGCAACATACAAGCACGGCCATGTCTCCGGTAATAGTGGACTCATGAGTGCTCGGCTAGACATAGTGGGACATGATCTGTTGCCATACACGAGCCTCATCTGTCAAAGCATTAGCTAAAAGCCCCTTTGGGTTAACCTTGCTTTGCCCAAAAACCCAAATGCTTCTGGGTTTAACAATTGCCTTTAGGATGGGGTCCCAATCAAAAGTATAACCTTCGAGGGCAATTTCTGCTTCGTGGAAGGCGTCTAACCTTTCTAGATTTGGTGGGATGCCTAGCACTCGGTAAAGGGCGGCTTCTAAAATTGGGACTTGTTTCCGACGCATATAGATTGAGCCAAGGGTCAGGGAGTGGTAATTAGCATAAAATTCATCGACCTAAGACAAGTTAACTTCAATTGAATCTCAGTTTAAGAAACTCTAACGTCTCCTCTTCATTTAATCCTCCAGATATTGTCTTAAATGGTCTGGTACAAAGAAGAGGCACTCACAGTGGAGATTCCTCTCTATAATATTGGAATGAATCCTTTCACAATAAAGGTTGGCGAATCGCGCTGTATCCTTAGCGGGAATATTCTTGTCTAACTCATCAATGTGGATATCCACTTTTGATTTCTTAGAAGGCTGTCGATTGGTGGTTGACTTTAGTGCTTGCCTTTTTGAAACCGTTTTCTTAGAAGATTTATCCTTTCCTTTCGCGATTGTCATATTGAAAATGAGGGAAGAGGGTAATTTTAAAGAACGAGTTAGGATAGTGAAGAATGCATTAATAAGATAAGTGTAGCAAAAAAAAGTAGCAAAGAATGCAAGAATAAAAGCAAAATTAAAGTAAGGGTTCATTAAAACTTTTTCACAAACACGTGGTGTGCATTGTAATATTCAACAAGCAAGTTGATAAAACAAACCTATAACACTATGAAAAGAAAAAATATCCAACAGAGCAAATAGGACCAATCAATCCAATGAATTTATAAAATTAATGAAAATTAGTGATCCAATCCCAATTGCAAACATACAATAAATTAAAAAGAAAAGAACTAAGACTAAGCAAGAAATAAGAACATAAAGTGCAACAAAAAGAAAACAAAGTGATGAGATGTAACTACATTAAAGTAAAATAGAGAAGATAATGAGGGAATAGTGAAACCTTAAATGCAAGAAGGAGTAGTGGTAAGTGGAAGTAAGAGAGAAAGAATAGGGGGGAAGAAAGAAGAGGGATAGTAGAGAGAAGAGAAAAATGATGCTGGAGAACGGTGGTCACAGGTGGAGGTCCGCCGGAAAAAGGGGAAGGGTAGTGAAAAGGGAAGAAGAAAGAACAAAGAAGGAAGGGGGGAGAAAATAAAGGAAACAAAAGAAAGGGGGGACAGCGAAGAACTGGGTCTGCGTGTTCAGAATTTAAAAACAGATAGTGACGCGTAAGTGTCGGCCACGCGTACGAGTGGATTATGAAAGTGACGCGTACGCATCATTCACGCATGAAAGGATGAAATGGCTGGGTGACGCGTACGCGTCAGCGAGGCATATGCGTGGGGTGGGTTGTGTGCCTGGCACGCCACCCGCAGAGTTCCAGCGCAACTCTTTGGTTTTGTACCAGAGAGCGCCAGCATCCATATGACGCATGCGCGTCGATGACGCTTACGTGTGAGCTGCTTCCTTTTTTTTTAAACATAAAAATAATTTAGAACAAAAGGGAAACATGCTTATTTGAAATATTAACAAAGACAACTAATGAAACAAATATA
Organism: Arachis duranensis; assembly: GCF_000817695.3. Lineage (NCBI taxonomy): Eukaryota > Viridiplantae > Streptophyta > Magnoliopsida > Fabales > Fabaceae > Arachis > Arachis duranensis. Next base: position 39,237,278 of record NC_029773.3, on the reverse strand, counting down.
AGCAAATAAATAAAATAGAACTATAAAAAAGGAAGATCACACCATGGTAGGTTGCCTCCCACCTAGCACTTTTCTTTAACGTCCTTAAGTTGGACGGTCCATAGGCTCAGTCCTCTTTCTTTGCTGGATCCTTCAAGAAGAAGATCTCTAGCTCCTTGTTGTTCTTCACTTTTGCACCATGATAAAGCTTTAAACGATGGCCATTGACTTTGAAGAAGGTAGGGCTTGAGGGGTGACTTAGGTGGACAACTCCATACGGCTCAACCTTCTCCACCATGTAGGGTCCATCCCACCTTGACCTCAGCTTGCCCGGCATTAATCCCAACCTTGAGTTATAGAAAAGGACTTAATCCCCAGCTCTAAACTCTCTTCTCTTGATGTTCTTATCATGTACCTCCTTCACCTTTTTTTTGTAGAGCCTTGAATTTTCATACGCTTCTAGCTAAAGGCACTCCAATTCCTCCAGTTGTAATTTTCTTTCAATCTCGGCTCCTCCCAATCCTGAGTTGCATTCCTTCACAGCCCAGTAAGCTTTGTGTTCCACTTCTACCGGAAGGTGACAAGCTCTTTTGTAGACTAGGCGGAACGGAATCATGCCGATTGTTGTCTTGTAACCTGTTCGATAAGCCCATAGCGCATCTCCAAGCCTAGAGCTCCAGTCCCTTCTATGAGGTTTAACAATCTTCTCGAGTATGCACTTGATCTCTCTATTAGACATCTCGGCTTGGCAATTTGTTTGGAGATGGTAAGCCGTCGCCACCTTGTGAATGATGCCATGTTTCTTCATCAAACCTATCATTCTTCTGTTACAAAAATAAGAGTCTTGATCACTCACGATTGCTCGTGGTGATCCAAAGCGACAAATAATATTATTCCTAACAAAAGAGACAACCATGTTAGTATCATCAGTACGGGTAGGAATTGCTTCCACCTACTTAGAAACATAATCAACAGCTAAGAGAATATATAAGAAACCATTCGAGTTTGGAAATGGACCCATGAAGTCAATAACCCAAACATAAAAAATTTCACAAAATAACATGAGTTGTTGGGGCATCTCATCCCTCTTGAATATGTTTCCAAACCTTTGGCATTAGTGGCAAGAGTCACAGAAAAGATTAACATCCTTAAAAAGTGTGGGCCACCAAAATCTGCAGTCTAAAATTTTTCTTGCAGTTCTTTGAGAACCAAAGTGTCCACCACTCTCAGAAGAGTGGCATGCCTCTAAAATAGATTGGATTTCGAATTGTGCAACACACCTAATTATTTGGTCAGCACCACATCTCGATAAATATGGGCCATCCCATATGTAGTACTCGGACTCGCTCTTGAGCTTATCCTTTTTATGTTTAGAAAAATTAGGAGGAAAGATGTGACTAACCAAATAATTAGCTATGGGTACATACCAAGGCACCGCCTTGGATATTTCCTGCAAGCTATCAAGTGGAAATACATCATTAATAGGAGTGGAGTCACTTTTAATATGTTCTAGGTGACTCAAGTGGTCTGTCATTAAATTTTGGGAACCTCTCCTATCTTTGTTTTCTAAATCAAACTCTTGCAATAGCAATATCCAATGGATTAACCTTGGTTTTGACTCTTTCTTAGCTAACAAGTATTTCAAAGCCGCATGATCTGAAGATACTACAACTTTGGTTCCAAGTAAATAAGCCTGAAATTTATCCAAGGCAAAAAAAATTGCTAAAAGTTCCTTTTCAGTGCTAGTATAATTAGACTGGCACCATCTAAAGTTTTAGAAGCATAAGCTATAATATAGGGATCGTTACCTTTGCGCTGAGCCAGCGTCGCTCCTACCGCATAGTTAGATGTGTCGCACATAATCTCGAATGACATACTCCAGTCAGGGCCTCTCACAATAGGAGCTTGGGTCAAGGCAATCTTCAACTTGTCAAATGCTTCCATGCAGTCTTCACTCAAGTCAAACTCTACGTCTTTCTGCAGCATACGAAAAAGGGGTAGTGCAACCTTACTGAAGTCCTTGATAAAACGCCGGTAGAAACTTGCATGGCCAAGAAAAGAACGGACTTCCCTCACAGAAGAGGGGTAAGGTAAACCAGAAATAACATCAACCTTTGCAGGATCAATAGATATACCAGTATCAGAAATAACATGGCCTAGAACAATACCTTGCTTTACCATAAAATGGCATTTTTCAAAATTAAGCACAAGGTTTGAACTAGCACATCTTTCTAATGCTCTAGCAAGATTATCCAAATAAAGATCGAAAGAATCACCATATACATTAAAGTCATCTATAAATACTTCCATACAATGCTCAAGAAGATCCAAGAAGATACTCATCATGCACATTTGAAACGTAGCTGGTGTATTACATAAACCAAAAGGCATTCTCTTATATGCAAATGTTCCAAAAGGGCATGTGAAAGTAGTTTTCTCTTGGTCTTCTGGAGCAATATGGATCTGAAAATCACTAGTATAGCCATCTAAAAAGCAATAATGTGATTTACCTGACAGGTGATCAAGCATTTGATCGATGAAAGGTAGTGGATAGTGATCCTTGTGAGTAGCCAAAGTTTCCCACGGATGAGGTTGTTGTTTGGTTATATGCCTTCCCATTTTCTCTTGAGGGAAAGGCAAAGGAGTGGTTCTACACTCAACCCGAAACTGTTGTTACTAATTGAAATTTGCTTAGAAGGAAATTTTTGGACAAGTTCTTTCTACCAGAGGTCACAGATAGATTGAGAAAGGAAATTTCTTGCGTTATTCAACGTGAATCAAAAACTCTCTATGAGTATTGGGAACGCTTTAGGAATCTCCTTGATTCTGCCCCCATCACATGATTGACCAGTTGGTGTTAATTAGTTACTTCTTCCAAGGCATGAAGCCTCAAGATAAAACCCTCTTGGACGCTGCGAGTAATGGCTCTTTGACAAAGTACAAGATGGCAACGGAAGCGTGGCAACTTATCACCGATTTACCCGAGTCTACCTAACATGCAAGGCAAAGGAATAATCATCCCAAGGCTATTGCGGAAGTTTCTTCTAGTATGAGACTGCCACTCTCACCAAGACTTTGGAAGAAATGACCAATATACTCAAGCAAATCTAGCTCAATCAACAACAACCTCCACCCCCTCCACAATAACAATGTCAATAATTAGTCCCTCAGAGAGTATGTAGGATTTGCGCTTGCTATTCTCACTATACTGATGAATGTCCACAACTCCAAGAGGACAACACCTTGGCAGCTACCAATGCTTATTACAACCGTCCGACAAGGACAACAAGGATGGAGAGACAACTACAACCAAGGAGGCAGAGACAATGGTGAAAATCAAAGGTGGAACAATAACTACCAACAAAAGCAATATCAACAAAATCCTTCCTACCAACAATAAAACCAAGTCCAAAAATACCAACCACCTCAACTCAACCAACCACAAGTTTCCCAAATTACCTACCCTCCTTCTTCCTCCAACCAAGACGAAACACTCTGTTCTATTCTTCAAGGACAAAAAGAGCTTCAAACTTCACTTACCTCTAGCCTCACCGGTCTTACATCTACTCTTCATGCTCTTATATCCCATATGGAACCATTCTCTACCTCTAATACTCAACCTTCAGGCTCTAGTGCACTTCCCTCTAAACCTTTACCCAACCCCAAGGGTGGAATCAATGCCATCACTTTGAAGTCAGGCACTACATTGTAAGAGAGGAGTCCCGAGAAGCCAAGCACATGACCAGCCACCCAGGATGAAGATGTTGTTGAGGTAGAAGATGTGGCAGACGAGGATAAGGTACAAAAGGCAGTTGATGAGCGGATATTTTATACGCTTTTTGGCATCATTTTCATATAGTTTTTAGTGTATTTTGTTTAGTTTTTATTAAGTTTTTATAGGTTTTAGTGTTAAATTCATATTTCTGGATTCTACTATGATTTTTTGTGTTTTTCTATAATTTCAGGTATTTTCTGGCTGAAATTGAGGAGCTAGAGCAAAAGTTTGATTCAGAGACAGAGAAAGCACTGCAGATGCTGTCTAGATCTGACCTCCTTGAACTCGTAAGAGCTTTTCTGGAGCTATATAAGTTCAAATGGAGCTTTCTTAATGGTTATGAAAAGGTGACTTTCAGAGCTTTCCAGCAATGTATAATAGTCCATACTTTGCTTCAGATTAGAAGGCTCAAAACTAGCGTCCAACGCCAGATTCCTGCCCCCTTTCAGGAGTCCACAGCGCCCAAAGAGCAGAGACCAGCGTCCAAATGCCCAGAGAGGATCCCCTAGCCAGTGTTTCATGCTCTAGAGACCTCATAGCACATGGATCTCATCAAAACTCAGCCCAAACACTCACCAAGTGGGCCCCAGAAGTAGATTTTAGCACTAGATAGACTGTTTTACCCTTACTAGTCATCTGTTCAGTATTTAAGACTTATTTTACATCTCTCTAAAGGGGGAGATGCACATCATTCACATAATTTTCATTTACTACTTTGTATTTCCTATCAGTATGAGTTTATAAACCTCTTAGGTTGAGGGGAGGAGCCCCGTTGAGTCCTATGAATTAATAAAAGTATTACTATTTCTTCTTCGATCCGTGTTTGATTTATTTTTAAGATGTATACTCGCTCTTTAACATGGTGAATAGGATGATCACTAACAATCAACTCTGTTCATCATATTAAGATGAATGTGCATGACAAACACGTGCGTCTACTTGGGTTCATGTGAATACGTGACTGGAAAGCGCGAACTGCCAGCTATGTTTATACATCTCTCAAACGGCTAATTCATGACTTCGTTAGAGAATTCTCGAGACATCAGTTCAGCTGATTTTTGGGGAGATTAAGGTCTCTGTGGTATAGGCTAGAACCCAAAGAAGCAGCATTCTCTTATCCAAAAGATTCGACCTTGTCTATGGCGTTTTGAGTAGGATCGCCAGGAGAATGAACTGCTAGAGCTTTAACTTTCGTCAGATTAGATGACCACAGCCAATGGCGTTCAATCTATAGTAGAGGAGATCAATGACCACGGCCCATGGCATTGATCACATACATCCTACAATTAAAGAAATCACTCACAAGTAAAGAAGACAGTAATACCAGAGTTAATCCAAAAAGACAAAGCAACTCCAATCCTCAACTATATTCCTATTACTGATTCTAATAATCCTAATACAATTTCGTATCCAACAACCTTTTGATTTTGCCTTACTAAGACCTGCAAGATAACCATAGCTTGCTTCAAACCACAATCGTCGTGGGATCCATCTTGACTCGCTCAGGTATTACTTGGATGACCCAGTGCACTTGCTGGTACAGCTGTACAGAGTGTGGGAATTTGTGCACCAGCAGTTGAATAAGAAGAATTCGCTCAACCAAGGGATGGAGTTTCTAAAGAAGACAATGTTTTGAAAGAGGCCATTCCCATTCCTTTTCCACACAAAGCTAGAAGGACTAAAAAAAATGGAGCTAGATCCCAAGATGGTGGATAACTTCAAGAAGGTTGAGGTAACTATTCCCCTTTTTGATGCTATTCATCAGGTACCTGAATATGCTAAGTTTCTAAAGGATTTGTGCATGAATAAGGAGAATGTAACACCCTAATTACCCTAAGCCTTACCTCACGTCATAAAGCAAAGATTAATCAAAGGTTACGACAGTTCTAAGCTCATACATATAATATATAGAAAGAAATAATATATTCTAGAAGCCTGATGAAGGATATAGCTCAAAAACAGGATTTGAAAAGCACAAAACGTACTCACGAAGTTACAAACTTATCGCACAAGGTATAGATATGACATAACAAAATAATAGAGTATAGTAGTATAAGAATCTAGCCATGACTCGCGGAGTTTAAGCTGGCTAGCTATATACAGACCATATAGAAATCTGAAAGTTAAAACAACTTATACAAGTTTTTCTCTCAAAATAATGCCTCTAGGCAAAAGTAAAATACAAAAGATGAGAGACATATACAAAATAAACAAAAGACATCCAAAACAGAATGAAGATCCTCTGCTCTATCACCACTAAGAAACTCACCAAGGCGGGTTGCGACCTGCATAAAAAAAATAACAAAATATGGTATGAGAACCGGAGGTTCTCAGTATGGTAACAGTGCCTAGTGATGTAAGATATAAGACCCCGGGATGCCAAAGGCAATCATAGAACTTCATATCCATCACAGATTCATCTTAAAGCATAACTAAAACAGTAATGCATAACTTAAAACCTCAACATAATAAAAGGGTAATCTAACTTAGGAGATTTTCTGGTCTAACAGTTCTCCGCTGTCCCACAGCCTTCACCAACCTATCCTCTGTGCGATCCCATCGCCACCGCCTTTCGAACATCCTCAATCCCAGTAGAAAACACAGATAATTTCAAAGCAAGTAAAACACAAGTATAAGCATATACAGCATGTAAATCAAGTATGCAATTAGGCATGTTATACAATTAGGCAAGCAATTACGAGTCGACAAAGCAAACAAACAGATAGAAGATGCACATGATGAATGCATGTCCTATTGGCTGTGATATCACATTGTCGGTTCAACTGCCAAACCGACACATCTCCATGGAGATGTCGCCCTTCAAAATCATCATTGGGAACCCCCGAGATATGGTGCTCGGAACACGGTCCAGGATTTTGTGCCTGCACACTCTATTGATCCGAAGGGATACGAGCGGGATACTCTTGCCACAGACCTCTGGTGGACAAAATTGTGATTCATACTTAAATTGTTGTTCGAAATTGATTCCTGGTAATGGCCCCAAAAACTTGGTGCTCAATACCATGATCTAACATAATTTCACAACTTCGCTCAACTAACCAGCAAGTGTACTGGGTCGTCCAAGTAATAAACCTTACGTGAGTAAGGGTCGATCCCACAGAGATTGTTGGTATGAAGCAAGCTATGGTCATCTTGTAAATCTCAGTCAGGCGGATAATAAATGGTTATGGAGTTTTCGAATAATAATAATAAATAAACTGAAAATAAAGATAGAAATACTTATGTAAATCATCGGTGGAAATTTCAGATAGGCGTATGAAGATGCTGTGCTCCTTCTGAATCTCTACTTTCCTACTGCTTTCATCCAATCCTTCTTACTCCTTTCCATGGCAAGCTGTATGTAGGGCATCACCGTTGTCAATGGCTACATCCTATCCTCTCAGTGAAAAAGGTCCAAATGCTCTGTCATGGCACGGCTAATCATCAGTCGGTTCTCGATCATGTCCGAATAGAATCCCTTGATTCTTTTGCGTTTGTCATCTTGCCCAACAATCGCGAGTTTAAAGCTCGTCACAGTCATTCAATCCCGGAAATCCTACTCAGAATACCACAGACAAGGTTTAGACTTTCCAGATTCTCATGAATGCCGCCATCAATTCTAGCTTATACCACGAAGACTCTGATCTCACAGAATGGAAGGCTCGGTTGTCAGGCGAGGGCAACCATGCGTCGTGCATCAGGAATCCAAGAGATACACACTCTAGCTTTCGCTTGTAGAACGGAAGTGGTTGTCGGGCACGCGTTCATAGGGACGGATGATGATGAGTGTCACAGATCATCACATCCATCAGGTTGAAGTACGAATGGTATCTTAGAGCAGGAATAAATCAAATTGAATAGAAAATAGTAGTAATTGTATTAAAACTTGAGGTACAGCAGAGCTCCACACCCTTAATCTATAGTGTGTAGAGACTCCACCGTTGAAAATACATAAGTGAAGGTCCAGGCATAGCCGAATGGCCAGCCCCCAAAATATGATATGAATTCAAAAATAGGGAGAAGGACCTATGGTCAAAAGACCGAATGGTCAAAGACACCGAA